>NC_061120.1:51278149-51436167 GCF_002878395.1 Capsicum annuum | reverse complement strand
GACTCTCATCTATTATATACTACAAGTAAAGGAGAAACTTCAGTTAGTTTTACAGATTATAGTTACGCAACTAAAAGAAATTTAGACGATGACGAAATAGAGAGTAATATAGAAACAGAGAGCGAGTTTATGAATATAGAAGTTCTACAAGAAGGATATGAAGTAGACATGGTCATAGAAAAAGCTGAAAATTTAGCAGAAGAATATAAATGTATAACTTTTAAATGTAAAGGATGTCAAGAGGATGAAATGAAAATAGAAGAATATATATAATATTTTAAAAACTATTTAGAGAGAAGTGATAATTTAGGATATAGAAATAACAAACCATTCCTTGAAATAAAAAAATAAAGACACAATTTCTGTATTAAGTTCTACAATAAGTTATAAAGAACTCGCAGAATTAGAACCGACCAGCTCTTCAAGTGCTAGCCCATTTAAACAAACAAACCCCAATCCCCAACCAATAGATTATAGTACAGGTAATGTACCTAGAAGACCAGCAATTAGGATAAACCCAGATACAGAACTTAGAGGAGATAATATAAGACCAGCAGGTAAGAGAACAAAATGCCAATAGAAGAACCAATTAAACTACAAGAAGGAGGTAGTAAAGGTAAAATTCTAAATATAGCAGCACACGACCAACAAATGTGGGATACAGTGATAGATTTATGGAAAGGAATAGTAGCAGCAGATTACTTAAGACATTATACAGAAACAGATACGGAAACAATGTATAAATATTTGGAAACCTTTTTAGGGGAATCTGCAAAAGCCACATAGGAAAGTTTTAAGACAAATTGCCCATATGATTTCTAGGTTTTATTAAGTATGGGACCAAACCCCTATAATTTCACAAATAAAATGCATATGTTATTAACTGAAAAAGATCCAAATAGTGGATTATTAGCACTACAAAAAGAAGCATTAATAAAACTAGAACAATTAAGTATTTCACATTGGGTATATATAAAGAAATTTCTACAAGACTATTTTTATTATTGCACTGTCAGCGAAAACACTTTTAATAAAGAATTAGGCAAAAAATTATTCAATAAATTACCTGGAGCTTTAGGAAGAGAAATAGAAGATAGATGTTATAAAAGAGATGGTGTAGTAGCCAACCCAAATCTAAAATGGACAATAGGGCATAGAACACAACATATAATGGATATACTAACAGAAAAATGTACAAACATACAAATACAAAAACAATTAAAAAGAAATGAAATGAATTTTTATAAATCTGTTATATACACAACCCAGAATTATGATCACAAACAATATAGAAAATAGAAGAAGAAACATAATCAGAAACCATATAGTCGTAAACAATACTTCTTAAGAAAATCAAAAGCTAAAAAACCTTGGTTAAATAGAGATAGACATGTTAGGATATATAGAAATGATAGAAACTATAAAAATAAATTAGAATGCTATACTTGTGGAAGCATAGACCATTTAGCTAATGTATGTCCTAAAAGAAATAATAGTAGAACTAGAAATTCTCAACTAATAGAAGACTTCCAAGAAACTTTACTAAATATAGACGATTACATGTCAGATACAGAAAGTATATACTCAATAATAAGTATTGATATAAATGATAAAGATAATCCTAAATCTGATTCTTCAGAATCAGAAGAAGATAACTTAGTCAACGAACTAGGACAACAGATAGAGGATCTAGACTTAAACAATCTAGTAATTAATAATTTAATGAATGTCACTCAAGAATGTATACATGAATTCCAAAGAAACAAAGGTTTAGACAGTAATAGATGTCGTATATGCAATTGGTATCCAAAAAAGACAACAGAGCTAAATGCAAAAAATGTTACTTAGAAGCGTGTATAAATTGTATAGAAAATACTTTAAAGATAAAAATAGAACCAAAAATAAATAACAGACAAAAATATACAAATAATCAGATCCTAAATTTAAGAGTATCTACTTTAGAAACCCAAGTAAATAATTTAGAACAAAGATTAACCATCCTAGAAAAAGGAAAAACCAAAATAGCTATAGAAGAATCAGATACATAAGAAGCTATACATTTAGAAAAATTGGAGGCAGAACTTATGAATTTGGAAGATAATGACACTAGTCTAATATGCAATGAAGATAAAGAATTCTCTACCATAAAAGTATTAGTAAAAATAAAAATAAAAAATGTGGAGATAGAAACTTTAGCATTAGTAGATCCCGGATGTACTAGCTATTTGATCAATAAAGAAATAGTACCGGAACATTTACTAAAAGTACTTGAAAGACCTATAACAGCCACCCAAATGGATGGATCACAAAATATTTACAATTATTACATAGAAAATGCACAAATAAGTTTTTTTAAATACATGCAATAAATTCTATAACCCAATTTACAATGTTAATAAAATATTAGCAAGAGATTAAACATAGGATCAGATTTTGTTATCGAACTACGTTTTTGTATTCAGAATAAAGGAGAATGTTTCTTAACAAGAGATGGAATAATGCTTTTTAAAAACTTAACTTATACACCAGTACAAACAGTAACATTACCAACAGTATATAGAACATTAAACACACATCCTATTAAAAGAAAACAAAAATGTAAAAGAAAACCTAGAAGAATTTAGAAATTATACTCTGCTTAATGCAGAAGGACAATAATGCTTAACAGGTATAGAAAAAGATTATACTCTAATAAGTATAGAAAATAGAAAAAGATTATACCCTAATAAGTATAGAAACCCAGTTTTATAATTTTAGAAAAGGAATGGATAAGATAGGAATAATAAACAGTCCAAAAGATTTAGAAAATATAATATCTATACTAGATAAAATGGAAATAATAGGAGAAAGACCGTTAGCCCATTGGGATGCTAACGAGATAATGTGTAAATTAGATATAATTAATTCAGAATACACTATAAAAACAGCACCTATAGAAGCAAATAACGAAGATACTAAAGAATTTGATATACAAATAAAGGAACTTTTACAATTAGAAGTAATAAGAAGATCTACTTCTAGATATAGATCGGCAGCCTTTACAGTAAGAAATCATAGTGAACAAATAAGAGGTAAAGCTCGTATGGTAATTAACTATAAAAGATTAAATGATAACACCATAGCAGATGCATATAAACTACCGGATAAAAGTGAGTTAATTAATAGAATTCAAATTAGAAAGGTATATAGTAAATTTGACTGTAAGTCAGGATACTGGCAAGTCAAAATGCACCCAGACAACATAGAATGGACTACATTCACATGTCCAGGTGGACATTTTGAATGGTTAGTTATGTCGTTTGGTTTAAAGACGGCTCCACCCATTTTTCAATGAAAGATGGATAATATATTTGGAGAGTATAAACATTTTATGTTAGTATATGTAGATAATATTTTGGTGTTCAGTCAAAATATACAAGAACACTTAGGACACTTACAAATAATTTTTAGATTATTTGTTAAACGTGGGATAATAATAAGTAAAAAGAAAATGGAATTATGTAAGACTTATATTAATTTTCTAGGAATAACTTTAGGAAATGGAAAGATAAAACTTCAAGATAGAGACTATAATTAAACAGACTTTAGATAAATTCTTTAACAACCAGACACAAGATAAACATATGAATGGACAACCAGATGGACAACCCATTACCAATTCAGACAGAACTGTCCCAGAAATAAATAATGCAGACAATAACTCTTCAAGATCAGATGAAGATGATAGTATTGCAAGTCATCTTGCACATTTTCAAGATGCTCAGGATCCATACGAAGACGATGACTCAAGAATGAGTTTCGACTCAATTGCCCTGCACAACTTGGATACATAGTAAAGACAACATACAATTTGTATTATTAGATAGGATAGTCAGGTGGGGATGCCCACTTTATGTCTTGTAATAGTTAAATCAGTGTCAGAGTGCTTCCTTTATCACTACTTTCCAAAAGAAAGAAAAAATGTTGAAACACGCGTCTAAATAAGTCTGGAAGAAAATCTAATAATGCATGTGACGATGGGGCCCAATGAGTACCCGACTTGCATTATTAAGATTCTTTTTTATCTCTTATCTTTTAGTGTCGGCCACATATGTCTGGGCCACGTAGTAATCTTTATGACCACTGCTTTATCTAGTTTTTGCCTATAAAAGGCGTAAATTTTGTAGAAGGAAGACAGAGTGAGAAAAATCAACCAACCTCAAAACATACTTGAAATGTGTAAACTCTTCCTTCCAACAAACCTATCCAAGTCAGTCTTTTTTGTATAAACTTTTGTATAAGTGTGTTTGAATAAAAGCTCTAAGTTTTCTATTCAATCTTAAGGGGGTTCCCGAAAGGGAAACCTCTCTCCTAGTTACTTCATGTAAGTTCTTATTTATATATTTTTCCCCACAAAAAATATTTATATTTATGTTCTTATGTCCATGTTTAAAGTTTTTTAACATGTTTTTTGTACATCATGTAAATTAAATTTTCGGTAAAATTATTGCCCTTAGTATATGGTTAGCCTCTTAATTTCTTAATAACAACGATGGATTAACCTGTAAATTTCTAGGAATTCTGGCTTTGATAGTCCGACAGGTCTACAAAATAGACAAAGGACGAGTATTAGCTGTCAGACTAAAGTTTTTGGGTGTGGTTAAAGAAGTAAGATGTTAAGAACATAAATTAAGAGAAAGAGATGAACCGGGTATAAAAAAAAATCTCTAGGAAAAATATAAACTATAAGAATGATAAACATGAAGAAACAGCTGGAAAGAGGGAGTACTGAGTAGGCTTTACAAAACTGATATACTAAAAAATTATTATTTATTGAAGAATATTATTGAAATATATCTTTGTTTAAACATTGAAATACAATATTATTGAAATATATCTTTGTTTTGGTATCAGAGCGAGAAGGTTTTGGGAACATTACCTATTAACTCGCAAATTTTTTTAAATTCTGTATGAAAAGACATAGATCTTTCCAAGACATAAGGTGTAGCTATTTCTATTTATATAGAGAAATCAGAAAAAGAAATAATATAATAGCTAGAAAACATAATTTAGAAGAAAGTAGAAAAAGGTTATTAGAAGCAAATAGATTACATAAATCATATAATATATCTAGACCAGTTTGTGATAATTTAGTAAACGCATTAAATTGAGAAATACAAGGTTGCGAGAGAGATTTAGAAAATAATACTTCAGGAATAAAGTGTCTTAAGGAACGTATTAGTAAAAAATCTTATCAATTAGGCTAATAAATGCCTATAAGATATATTGAATATATTAGAGAAGTACAACGTCAATACTATAGAGAATTTACTTATAAACATTAACTTGTAAAACTTCGGAAACAATTTGTAGAAAGACTATATATATATCTTTAAAGTGTTTTCTATACAATTTATACACGCTTCTAAGTAACATTTTTTCCATTTAGCTCTGTTGTCTTTACTTGGATACCAATTGCATATACTACATCTATTACTGTCTAGCTATTTCTATTTATATAGAGAAATTAGAAAAAGAAATAATATAATAGCTAGAAAACATAATTTAGAAGAAAGTAGAAATATATATATATATATATATTATTGATTTAATTTTTGTACACTCCTAACTTAGATTGTGATTTCTTACTCCATTAATTATAATAAGAAACGCATTTGTACATGTGAGTCTCCTCAAAATCCTAATCAAAATACTAATCGAAAACTACAATGAAACACTAACCGAAAAAAATAATTTCATATTTTTAACACACACTGAAAAATATAAAATTTTAGATAATAGCTTAGTTGATCGACTAAAATTCAACCTTTCACTATTTTGGAATAGAGGAAAATTGAAAAATATAATTTTTTTAGAGAGAAATCGATTAATTAAGGGTAGAAGTGAGTTATTTTTTAATATAGGATAAATATAAGGGAAGTGGATGGTATTCACGTGGACTGCCATATCAACACTTTTTTTCCACGTGTACACGTGTGGTTTACACGCACTGGTCTATTAGCAAAAAAGGGCCACGTGATGTTGCAAAACAACAAGTTTGGAATACTTATGACAAGTCAAAGTTCAGGTGTACCATGAATAAAACGTGACAAGTTCAAGGGATAATAAATACTCTCTCTACAATAAATCTAAATTATATATTCAAACAAAACTTCAATTTGATTTTATCATTTCAAATCTCAATTTCATTTCATAATTTTAAAAACTAGAACAGGTTTTCAAATATCAATTTCATTTCATAATTTAAAAAACTAGAACAGGTTTTTATTACAAAAAGGTAAGCTACGAAATACTAAGTTACTATATATACATTCATCGACATATCCGAACGCTTGTTGAAAAAAATAAATATCCGAACGCTCCAATATATTCAATTTATCGCCAATTTGCACAATCAAGAAAGCAGAATGAAGGCGCCGAGGAGGCCGATCCATGCCGTGTCAACATGGGTAAAACGGCAACCACCAAAGGTAAAGGCTTTTCTGGCGGTGATATCCGGCATGGCGATTCTGGTGCTGCTACGTGCCATTGTCCATGATCACGACAACCTTTTTGTCGCCGCTGAGGCTGTTCATGCCATCGGAATCTCCGTCCTTATCTATAAACTCATGAATGAAAAAACTTGTGCTGGTAATAATCCACCCATTGTATTTATGCACATATACTCCTTACGTTCCAATTTATCAGATTTCGACATTTAAATATCTTGAATTATAATTATTATGACTTATAGTTTTCAAATGTGTAATTTTTATTTCAATAAACTTAAAACATTCCATACCAAAATTCACGGTAAAAATTATGCGGTTTGATTCTTGAAAAATGAACTGTGCCACACATAATTTGGGACTGAGGGAGTATTAAAAACGCTTTTTGATTATTGTCAAACACGGGAAGCAGAAAAAAATGGTGCTTTTTAAAGGAATTTTAAGGGATCTGTTTTCTAGAATATGTATTAGATTGATTGTTCTACTTGAGTTGATTGGTTGTCTTGTGTTGAAATATGGAAGCTTTTTGAACTAAGAGCACTAATTTTATCAATTAATCAACTTAATCTTGATTCTGAACTAATGGGAAATTAGCTTGTTTGAGTCATCTGAACTCATTCCGCTTTATTTGGACAACCACTAGGATTTATCATCGTTAGACTGTTTATACAATTGCAACCCTTCTTCTGTAGCATCGTCTACGCTTAAAAAAGCTCACATTGGGGAATTTTGTGGTCTCTATGAGTTTGTTTAATGTATTTTACATTGAATCTTGTTAATTTAGTCGTATGCGATGGTCTTTGTAGTCCAACTGGTGATGTTTGATGATAAATTTTTGTGGAATCTTTGATGCACCAAATGTGACAACAACAACAACAACATAGCTAGTGGCAGTGTAATTCATAAGTAAGGTTTGGGGAGCGTAGGATTTATGCATATCTCATTCCTATCTTTGTGGGATAGAGAGGCTGATTTCGATAGACCCTCTACCCAAAAGAGTGCACTCAAAGAAGGATAGAAAGAAAAATAACGACAACAAATAGCAAGATAAACAAAACAATCGAAGTAACAGGTAGTAGTAAAATGAAGATACTTTGTGAATTCTAGGTAAGACTACTAAACAAAAAGGAGATTAGCTCCCTGCTGCTCGCTCGTAAAAGTACTACAACGCACGGTTACCCACTATCCTTCTACCTTAATTCTCGATCTCCAAACCTACCTATCTAGGGTCATGTCCTTAGTGAGTTGAAGATGTGTCATGCCTTGTCTGATCACTTCCTCCTAGTTCTTCATTGGCCTATCTCTACGTCTCCTAAAACTTGCTATAGCCAAACTCTCACATCTTACTGGTGCCTCCATACATCTTCTCTTTACATGCGTAAACCATCTCAATCTTGCTTCCCTCATCTTGTTTGCCACGGAGGCCACTCCAACCTTTTCCTGTACAACTTTGTTTCTAATCCTGTCTCTCCTGGTATACCTGCACATCCATTTGAGCATCCTTATCTCCGCTACCTTTATCTTCTGGACATGTGTGATCTTGATGGACCAACACTGCCCCATATAGAAGATGTGACTGACGAATTTTCTGGTACCAGTTCATAGTTGGACTATGCCAAAAGCACGTGTCCTATACCTATATTAACTCTGACTTTTCATTGCCACCTTTGGGCTGGTTAAAACAGATGTATTAGTCATGAATCACTTGCATTTGTATGAAAACATACTATACTCCATAAGGAGTATTGGAGACACTATTTTCTACAGCTACCTTAATGGCTAGCGAACTGGCAGTCTGGCATCTTGTGGTTATTGGAATAGATGGTGGGGAAATGATTGATTGGTTCTTCTCAGACAATTGTGTCTTCTATATTCTTTTCAAATAAATACAATGCAGGTGAAGAAGAGGTCGAGCATTTGCTTTCTGGATCTTTGATAGTGAGTTAGGATGTGATTCCTAAAGCATTATCTTTTTCTAAAGAGGAAAAGTACCTGAACAGTATTTACTTGCGTTTTACATGCTTTCAGTGTCTTTATATCACACGACTTGGCATATCAATCAACCAATCAATTATGCCTCAACCCCAAACTAATTGCGGTTTGCTAGACGAATTCTATGTATTAATTTTTCTCTATATGGGCCCATTCATTTCAATACTAGATGATTGATATTTTAAGGCAAACTAATAGTTCTCTAAATCTTGAGATTATCTGGATCTCATATTTACACGGACATGGAAGCGGCTAACCAGCATAAAAAGACTAGATCTGTGTAGGAATAACAACAAATGTGGCTTGATCTCAAATAGTATGATTTCCTGTTTGATCATTTGCTTCCCTTGTAATATCTTTACAGCTAAATCCATATTAATTTGGTTGTTTGCTTTCTGAGACAATTTTCTTCCCTGAGATCTTAGGTCTACCTCGTTATATCAGCTTCAACTATCATAATATACTCCCTAAGGACTGTTGCATTAGGATATAACCAGATGATCTGAGTCGACCTTCTCTCATTTTATTATTTGTATGATATTTGTACTCGTGTGACCTATCGAATATGATCATGTAAAGTATTGTCTTATTGTGTATAGCCATATTTCCATCTTAACATTTGAGTTCTGCAACATTCATTTTGTGGATTTGCTAGGCCTTAGAAGCACTGCATTTCTTCTGTATAATATTGCTGGTGTCACAACTAGAAAAAAAGAAAAACGGCAGTCCGGTGCACTAAAGCTACCGCTATTCGCGGTGTGTGGGGAAGGGCCCCACCACAAGGGTGTATCGTACGCAGCCTTACCTTGCATTTCTGCCAGAGGCTGTTTCCAAGGCTTGAACCCGTGACCACCTGGTCACATGGCAACAACTTTACCAGTTACTCCAAGGCTCTCCTTCGCTGGTGTCACAACTCTTCTATAAAATTTGCATTTTACTTAGGTCTTTTCCTATTGCATAAAGCTCCCAGAACACTCATCTATTTATCCACTTATTTTAGTTTCATGTTTCTTAGACGACTGAACCTAGATGTGTGATTCTCTACATTAGGCCAACTATCTTGTCTAATCCCAATTCGCAATCAATATTTTTATGGGGTTAAACTTGGACTTTGCATATAACCTCAAAATTCATTTTGTTGCATGGTAACATGGATAGTGAGAGCATTTTTGCTTGTTTCCCATTCAAAATAACTTGCACAGACGCCAAAGCTTTCTTCACAATTTCTGAGTTATATATCATATTACTTCGTTTTTATAATTCATACATGCTGAAAATTATAGATATGGGTTATGAGAGGCAACAAGGGTAGCATTCTTGATAGAATGCTGTAACCTATCCATGGTCATGTGGTCCTTATTAGTTTTCCCATGAGATAAAATTGCTCTGTACTCTTCTATGTATCTGTTAATTATAGTTTTTGAGTTTTTTTTTTTCCTTATATCCTTATAAACTGGAATTTTTCTTTTTATAAAAGGAACCTATGTGGTTTCCAAAAACAAAAAAAAAAGGAACCTATTTCTCTATCTTATCCCAAGTCAATCCTCTGCCTAGGTTTTCTTGATTGCCATGCGAGTCTCTATTTTTTATGTGCCACTGATCATTTGTAGCTCTCATAATATTGCAGGAATTTCACTAAAATCCCAGGAGCTCACTGCTCTGTTTTTGGCTGTCAGACTGTATTGTAGTTTTGTCATGGAATATGATATACATACCTTACTTGATTTAGCTACATTGGGGACTACCTTGTGGGTTATTTATATGATCCATTTTAATCTTAAATCAAGTTACATGGAGGACAAAGACAATTGTGCAATTTATTATGTGGTAAGTCTTTAAGCAACCTTATATATATATATATATATATGCTCCATACAAGGTCTAAACTAGGGAAAAAATGAAGATCTTCTAACTTTGGTAGTTCTACATTGATGTAATGATCTTTGATTAGATATGGCTACCACATACTGATTATGCCTGTGCTAGTGAAGCTAGACAGTATTTGTGATGATATTGAATATAATGGTTTAATTTAATTACAATTTTACTTGGTTACTGTCAAATGTAAAAGATAGAGGAAAACTAGGAATTTGATTAGAGAAAATCCATGTGTGGTTGATCTCTCTTTGTAAAACTCCTTCAATCAAATTATCTTGTGATTTCTACTAAAGGCAGATTTGTAAGATGATGAAATTTCTCGAGTGAAGTCTCCTTATAAGAATGCATTTGAGTAGATATAAAGATTCAAGGAAAGGAATTTCATTCTCGCTTTTGTATGGTATATAGTTTAGGTCTAGTTGTATAAAACTACAACTAAAAATGATCTCAAATGTTTACTTTATCCTAATAAGTGATTTAAAATATTTCTCTATCATTATTGTTTTTTATTTGCTTGTTTTGGATTTTGGTTGCATGACTCTCTGTGTGATCCATGTTGTATAGAGATTTTCTCTGGCTCATCGTTTAGAAGTAAACTTTTTTAACGCACTTTTGCCCAGGTGATCCCTTGTGCCGTCTTAGCCTTACTAATTCATCCATCAACATCACATCACATTATCAATAGAATCTTCTGGGCTTTCTGTGTTTACTTGGAGGCAGTTTCTGTGCTTCCTCAACTTCGTGTCATGCAAAATACTAAGGTATAATTACTGATCACTCTTGATGAACATGCAGATTTTTCTCTCTTAAATCTTTTGTTCTGGCTAGGGAATTGGATCTAATGTCCTTCTAAGGTTTGATAACCTACTTGGTATATTGTCTACAGATAGTTGAACCATTCACAGCTCATTATGTATTTGCGTTGGGTGTTGCGAGGTTCTTAAGCTGCACTCATTGGGTTCTCCAGGTTTGATTTATTGACTTTGAAAATGGCACAAATCACATAAACTTTCATTGACGAGTTTTTCATCTTCATATTTTGTGTAGACGCAGTATATTATTTCACTATTATAATGATTCGAACTAGCATTGATTTGATTAGTCTTAGTTGAAGAAAAATGAGTAGATTATATGATTCTTTAGTTACTATTACTTTGTCCTAGATTTTGATAAGTGCCTTAGACTTTGTTTGGATGGTGGTTTTCCATGATATGGTATGGTTACTAAGAAAACCATATTTGTTTTGATTGTTTCTTAAAATGTATGGTATGGTAAGGTTTGATTTCATGGTTTGGTAACCATGGAAACCCTCACTGTTTGTAACCACCGATTTGGTGATATCGCATGGTTTCCTTATTTTTTCCAATTATGCCCTCTTATATAATGTTACATAATCCTATTTTATGCTTTCTTATATTATTTAACTCCATTCCCTAGCCAAACCCCCACCCACCCACCCACCAGCCCCCCCCCCCCAAAAAAATAATTTTAAAATTTCTTTTTTAGAAAATTCAAAAAAAAAAAAAAAATCTTATCCCAGCCCCTACAAAACCCTCACCCTAATTTTTTTTTAAAAAGAAAATTAATTTTTTATCCTACGCCACCCTCACCCCTACCCCACTACCTACCAACCTCCCCCCTCCCCTTCTTCCTCCCCCACAAAAATATTCACTTTTAAATTTTTTTTTTTTTTAAAAACAAATTCAAACCTTTTCTTTAACCCCCCCCCCCCATTTTTTTTTTTTTTTTTAAATCAGAATCGTTTTCTTAGCTCACTCCCATTTTCTTGTTCGTTCTCATTGTTTTGTATTAAATATAAATGCTTCCAGAGAATATTTTTCTACTTTCGTACAAACACATGAAAATAAGTTAGAAACAACTTGTTTTCCTCCATAGCGAACACACCCGTAGCGTAAAGCTGTATTCAAACTTTGTACTTGTCGTTGGTGGCCACGTCTCAAAAAATAAAAAAGAAATGAAATTTGTTAATATAAAAAAATAATGATTCTGATTACATTTATTTTGGTCTACTTTTTTTTATTGATTTTGTTAGAATTTATATGAATTTATCAACTTAATATATTTACATGGCATAATTTGTGACAACCCTCGCCCCCCAAATTATGGTCAAAGTTGCAATGACACACTCCAACTTCACAGGGGTACCCCTGAAGTCAATTTTAGTGTTTTTTGTCACCCTTTTGTACTGACGTGACACTTTTTTTATATAAAAATAGGGCCCACACAAAGGTGCGCTACGTCAGCTAAAAAGGTGTCACGTCAGCTAAAAAGGTTGACAAAACTACACTAACATTTATAAAAGGCATTTTAGTAAATTTACCGGTTATGATACAGTACCATATCGTCAAAACAAATAATAAAACTGTTATTAAACAACATTAAACAATACAGTCTATCCAAATATTGTATTGTATTATACTGTATAATACAATATTATACCATACAATACCGTATATTATGAAACTATGGTAAACCACCATCCAAACACAGGGTTATGGTGCCGGTCTAAGCGTCACTTTCATTAGTTCACTCAAAATCAGGTTGTGCACCAAGCAGGGGCAGAGCTACAGCTCACTAAGGGCGGTTAGGCGAAACCATGAAGCGTAAAAGTGACTCTGTTCTAGGCTAAATTTTCTCCTCTTGCTCTCTTTTTGTTTTTACCTATGTAATGATTGAACACCCTTCATGAAATCTTTGGCTCCGCCACTTGCACCAAGTACAGATTACATTGTGGGAACTGATGAGGGACCCTTAAAATCATCTTCAGTTTGTTGAATGATGTATCCTTTTTGGTATGATAAGTTGTAATTTGAGATTCTTAATTTGTTGACAAATTTCATATACGAAGATATCGTTCATTTGCTTAAGTCTGATTTTAGATCCATTTTTTCATGCATGCCATTCATTTCTACTAACCTTCTGAGTTTCCCTTGTCCTGACGACAGGTTTTGGACAGTCATGGCCATTTACTAGTAGCATTGGGTCATGGTCTATGGCCTTCAATGGTTCTTTTTTCTGAAATTGTTCAGACATTCATCTTAGCAGACTTCTGTTACTACTATGTTAAAAGGTAGAATAAGCTTCACCTCTGCATCTTTCTCTTGAATATGGACATCTCATGCCTCTTGCTTTTCACGATGCTTCTCTATTGGCAATATCCTTCTTATTTTGTGAATGTATTGCAGTGTTTTTGGTGGACAGCTGGTTTTGCGCCTTCCTTCTGGTGTCGTGTAGCTGAAGTTTGTGCTAAGTGATGGATAAATTTAGCGTACCACTCTTGCCTTGCATTTGCTTATTTTGTGTATCCTACACAAGTCCAACTTGATCTAGGTTCTCCAAGGGCATGATCAAGGTGGCTGTTCTTGTAAAGCTAGCACTAAGCTAGCACTATGTAAATGAGGTAGTTGATTCTGTGGCAATCATAGTTTTAACTTTTTTCTTTATGGGCTTAAATTTTAAGGCTTCAGAAAGGGTAGTTACACTTCTAGTTCTCATGAACTAAGTTGAATGATTAATCTGACATAAGCATAGTGCCTGTTTAATGACAATATGAACAACTTGATTGTAAAAGTTAGAGCATTTGTGACATCTCAAATTAAATTTCGTGATGCACTGGTCCATCGAAAATAACGAATTTTCTTGTGTTGATAATTTGGGGTGTACATGTCGGTTTGGTTTGGTTTTTCATTAAAAAGTTAATCAATTATGTCGTTTTATTACATCTATAAATCAAATCAAACCAATATAAAGTCAATCTTTTTATTTAGGTTTAGTAGGTTCTTTTATGTCTCGGTAGTTCAAGATGCAAGTGGATTATACAAGCTTAAAAAAAATTAGAACATCTGAAAAAGAAAAGACATCAAAACACTTCTAAATTTATCTGTCAAACTTATTTCGACATTTTAACTTTATTGATATTATATATCTCCAAAACAATTTTCAAGTGAATTAAATACCATCTTAAAGTCATAATCTCAATCTCACAAGAGTGCACTGCACACATGACATCTCATTCTCATGTCAATACAGATCAGTGTTATATTGTCACATCAATGCAGATCAGAGTCACGTAAAAAATCATTTTTTAAAAGAAACCCCACTAATAAAATTATTTTTTAAAAGTAACCCCACTAATATTACTATTTAATAAGAGGGAATGAAAAAAAAGCAGGCAGTTGGTAGTCAACATGTCTGCTTCAGTTGCCTACTTTAACTTCTTGCTTCGTGATTTTAAAATATCACCCCTAATTAATTATTTTATAAGTTATTTATGTATTAAAAATTAATAATATTTAATAAAAAATAAAATAGAAATTTATGATATGTCAGGGTCAGCTGCTTCAATCGTAATTTTACTAAATATCACCCCTAATTAATTGTTATAAGTCATTTAAGTATTAAAAAATTAGATGTGTTTAAAAAAATAGATGTGTGCCTTTGGTTTGTTAGTGTATAGTAACTTTGTAGGTGTCTTATTTCTGTTGTTTCATCCTGCTTCTTGCTTTATTACGACTTTGTTTACTGCCTTTTTGGTTCTGAGCTGGGGGTCTATCAAAAATAACATCTCTACTTCTTCAGAGGTAGTGGTATGGATTGCTTACATATTACCCTCCACAGACTCCACTAGATGGAAATACACTGGGTTTTTTGTTGTTGTTGTAAGTACTAAAAAATTAATAATATTTAATAAAAAGAGTAAAATAGATATAGAATGATAAATTAACTCTTGATGTTTTAAATTAACTTAACGTCTTATATGAAACTCACTTAATTTTTTTTCTCACAAGTAATTTTTATAGTAATTTTGATATATAACTTCTAATTAATTGTTGTGACTTATTTGAGACATGTCTGCTTCGCTACTTCATTCGTGATTTTACTATATCACCCCCAATTAATTATTATGATCATCTAAACATTATGCCACTTAAATTGAAATAGAAGAAAAAGTATTATAAATTACAATAATTAAAATTTAAATTATTTATGAAATGTAATTGACTATCAATGCCACAAAAGTTTGGACAAGGAAAGTAACATATACCACTTGAAAATTACATAAAAAATATATAAATTACAATAGTTTACAACTTAAAATATCTAAAAACAAATTAATTTGTTATATATTTAAAAAAATACGTAAAAAAAATACTGTAAATCACAATAATTAACAACTTAATTTTTTTTATAAATATAAAATATTTGATTGACTGTCGAATTATATCAATGTCACTTTGGAATAGAAGAAAAATGACAATAATTAAAAACTTAAATTATTTTAAAAATATAATTGACTATCAACCCAACAAGAGTTTGGACAGGGAGAGTAATGTATATTATTTGAAAACTACATAAAATTTATTATAAATTAAAATAGTTAACAACTTAAAATATCTAAAAACATGTCAAAAGTGTGATTGATTATCTAAATTCTATTTGTGTAGAATAAATTGAGATAAAAATAACATATAATGAGGTCGTGTTATCTGAAAAATAGTAATATAGGTCCATCGAATTTTGCTTTTCACACTCTTTACTAATTTATATATTTGTAGAGTTTAATTTTGATCATGAATTAATTTATTTTTTAAAATTATATATTTGAATAATAAATGACAATAATTGATAACTTAAAATATTTAAAGAATATATGCAAAAATTGCTCTGAAAAATAAATTTATTTAAATTTCAAAATTAAAAAAATGTCACATTAATTGATATTATTATTATTATTATTATGATGATGATGATGATGATGATGATGATGATGATGATGTTAATTTAAGATAGATGTTGGGCCCGTGTTTTGCACGGGCTTCTCGTGACTAGTATGAAATTCAAGGGGGGTGGGGGGTAGGTGATGAATTGAAAATTTTTATGAGTCGACTATTGACTCCTCACAGTCGACTTGCCTGCAGATCAGTATAATTCACAAAACAAATTAGACTTGAAACAAACATGTAATAAATAACTGAATTTAAAGTAAAAACACACAAAAATTTATCCTGGTTCGGAACACCAATGTGGTGCCTACTTTTAGTCCCTTTGGATTTCAACATTTCCTTAAATCTTTCAGTGTTGTCTTGACTACAATAATAGAAATAAGTTTTGAAGACTTATTTTGTTCTTCAGATTATGTGACACAACTTCAGTTTGTATTACAAAGTTGACTCGGTCCTATTCTTTATATAACAATTGTAAGCTAAAGATTACAAAAATTTGTGAGACTAATATTGAGACACTTTGAGGTTTCTCCTTGAAGTTGCGTGCCTACTTCAGCCTTTTGTTCTTCTTTTATAGTTTCTAGCTTCCTCTGGCGTTGCTTCTTTAAAGAAAATTCAAGAGATTTCTTCTCAATCAAGGATTTGAATTGATTCCTTAGTTGAGGGATGACACCATAAAGTATGTCCATATTAGATATGTCCATACATGGTGCAACTTCCACAGCTATACATGTCCATATCAGATATGTTTATGTTGAGGTTGTGATCTTCCTTCCTTTTATTCTAATTCTTGATTAATTCGATTTGCCATGATTTTGGGACTGTAATCCTTTTTACTTTAATTCAAATGCTTGATCGATTTTCTTGCCATACTTTGTAGATGTCGTGGCCGTGGATTTTCATGATTAGATGCCCTTCTATTTTTGGAGATAGCTCAATTGCTTACTTTCATGTTGAATTAGCCTTCTTTGATCCTTCATATCTTTGTGTGATATATCCTTTCATCATTAGCGATCTTTCAATATCCTGCAAAATTCCACTCAGTTTATCATTAGTAAAACTTGAATATAAGAGGCTAACATAGTATGTATGTATGTATGTATCTATCTATATATGTATGTATGTATATGTATGCATATATATATATATGTATATATATATTTATATGTGTATATATATATGTATATATTGGAATACCCTGAGTTTTGGTCCTTGGAAATTTTCTGAGTTTTGGACTCAATGGTGTGGGCGCGGGGAAGGAGACCCTAGTCGTTAGGAGAACAGTGAAGGGTGGTTATGATTCTATTGTGGTTACGATTTGGTGGGTACAGGTCGTTATGGATGGTGACGGTTCGTTTAGTCAGTCCCATAACCAAATCAGTAACTTAGTGACTTGGATTTGAGTACGAGTGGCTCACTAAGAGCCATGAGGGTAGGGTACGAGTGGTAAAATAGGGTCGTATGTTGTCCAGTGTCTATTCCCTTTGGGTTATGCCTCGGGTATTGGACCATACCAGTCATATGGTCTAGTGACGAGTTGGGTAAGGGAGTCGTATGTTGGACAAAATATGGTGTCCAACTTTCTGTTCTGGTGACGACTTGATGATACCAGTCATATGATGTGGTGACGAGTTGGAGGGTCAACTCGTACAGACTTGTGAGTCTTCCACAGGTTTAAGTTGGGGGCATTCTGGATATTTTTCCTTTGTAACTCCCTTTGACACCACGACATAAAACACCTTTTTGGGCTTTATTAACCTATTATTTTCAATCAAACACTCTTAAAATCTCTCTCAACTCTCTCTCAAGCAAAAGGCTAGGGTTTCTTCAAGATAATCAATTAAGCCTTTCAAGGGTGGTTTTTCTTCGTCTTCCTTGATGTCTAAGGTACGTTACTCCTCCCTCATTTTTATATAATAAAGATCATGTGTTTTAAAGTTTGAATTTCATGATATTATTATGGTTTGAAACAATGGTTGTTTTTTTGGATGTTTATGATTGAATAATGTTTCTCATGGTTTAATGATGTTTCTTTCATTGCTTTTAATATGATTTTGACATTATGGAATGTATGGTTATGGTAAATGGATTTAGGGGGACTTTGGAATCCCCCAAATTACTTGGTTATGATTTTGAAATATGTTTGTCTTCATCTTGTTTGTTAAAATGCCAATGAAAATGATTTTGTTACATAGTTTGACTATTATTGAAATCTTTGCATTGCATAAGAGGTAATGGAACTTAAATTGGTTTGGTTAATTTTAAATGGTTTGGAAAGGCCTTGATGGCCATCATTTTAGTTTAACTGAAAACTTGGGAGTCATTTTGGTTTAATGGTTTTGGTATGGAATAAAAGGATAAACTTGTAGGCTCTAATTTTGGTGTGAGGATAGCAAAGGTTAATGCCTAATTAAAAGACTCTTCGATAAATGGTTTGTTTATGTGAAAAAAGTTTAATTAAGCTTAAAGGGGGTTGAGTGGCGAAGCTGTGGAAAGTGGAGGTCCCGGGGGATCGCTATTGAAAGCTCACATTTGCCGATATGAGGGTGGTCTTGGTGACCGTGTGATGGGAACAATTCTACGTATAGGGTCCAGACCTGGTCTAGAGGTCTAGTTCCTAATTGTCCTTCTGGAGTTCCACCGGTTCCCTCTAGTCCTTCTTGAGCACCTCAGGCTGATGTGATGAATGTTGAGTTTCGTCAATCTATTCATATATTGGCCAGTTGGTATCTTTTCAAGCCAAGCGTGGTGCTTTTGTTACTCCATCTTCTGAGGATACAAGGGTTGGCCAGTTCATTAGGTTGAACTTTTCTGTGTTTACTGGTATTAACGTTGGGGAGGATCCCCAAGCATTTTTGGATAAGATGGAAAAGATGGAAAAGATCTTGCATGTTATGCATGCTACCAATGTAGAGGGTGTGGAATTTTCTGCCTACCAACTGAAAGATGTAGCATACCAATGGTATGAGAAATGAGAACAGTCTAGGGGTGACGATGTTGAGTCAACTTTGTGATATAATTTCTCTAGTGCTTTTCTAGAAAACTTTTTTTTTTTTCAGGAATTGAGGGAAGCGAAGGCGGAAGAATTTGTTCATCTAAAGCAAGGCAAGATGTTAGTCAAGGAGTATTCCTTGAAGTTTCACGAATTATCTCAGTATACTCTGGAGTTGGTTTCTAGCATGAGGGATAGAATGAGGAAGTTCACTTTTGAATTGTCTCGAGACTTAATTTTGGAGAGTAAGGCTACCTTGTTGAAAAAGGACATGGATATTTCCAGGTTGGTGGTGTACATGAAATAAATAGAGGAAGAGAAGAAGAAGCAAGTAGAGATTGGGCAGAGGCTGAGCAAGAAGTTTAGATTTTCTGAGTAGGGTAGTGGCCAACAACAGAGTGGCAGGGATGGTGGGAAATAACCTAAGAAGAAGTGGGGCAATTCTGGGTCTTAATAGATGGCTAGTGCTCCCTACCTAAAGCCTTAGGGTCACCGGCTTTTTTAGAGTGGCAATAATTTTAGGGCAAAGGGTGACCAATCTCAGGCTAGTGGGGGCCCAGTCAGCTTCATCCTATCCTTCCTGCAGATTTTATGGTCGGTTGCATCGGGATACTGTGATAAAGGAAAGGATAAGTGCTTCGACTGTTGTCAGCCAGGGCATATGGTTAGAAGTTGTCCAGCGTATAAGGTTGCTTCGGGGGCAAACAATGTTTTTTTTGCCTCTTCCTCAGCTCTGGCACCAAAGAGTGCACCATCTAGTTCCTTCACTGGTCAAAATTGACTTTATGCTCTCACTAACCATTAAGAGTCTGGGGCATCACCTGATATTGTGACTGGTATGTTAAAACTCTTTTCTCGTGATGTGTATTATTTACTTGATCTGGGGTCCACTCTCTCTCATGTGACCCTATTTGTGGATGTGCATTTAGGTGTTGGCCCTAAGTGTATTTTAGACCCTTTTTCTGTTTCTACTCCGGTGGGTGACTCTATAGTGGTTAGAAGAGTCTATAGGGGTTGTGTGGTATCTGTGGGTGGTCGAAAGACCCTGGTGGATCTGTTTGAATTAGATATGGCTGATCTGGATGTCATATTAGGAATGGATTGGTTACACTCGTGCTATGCTTCTTTAGATTGTCTAACCCATAAGGTCATCTTTAAATTCTCTAATAAGATGATTATTGAGTGAGAGGGTGGTTCCGTAGATCCTAAAAGGAAGTTCATATCGTATCTTAGAGCTCAAAGATTGATCTCAATGGGGTAAATCTATCATCTAGTTTGGGTTAAAGATTCTAACTCATAGGGTCCTTTTTTGCATTCTGTCCCAATAGTGCATGAATTTCCTAAAGTCTGGATTGGTGGTTAAGGAGTGTAGGACTGTTATGCTCAATAGAGATATAGATCTTTCTATACTAATGATGCATGCTCAGCAGATTGAGGCAGAAAAGATAAAGAAGAGAGATAGAGTAAGAGGAAATAAGAGGGCTAGATCAGAATAGTTTGAGTATGGGAAGACTAGATCTCATGGAGGGAGCTGTCTGCAGTTTCAGAATCGTTCGTCCATGCTAGCACCTTAATCAGCCAGTGCTCCCATACCCAGAAATAGGCAGGAGTAGGGAAATAAGTCTTCTATGTCCAGATCCCAAAAAAGTGTTAGTAACAGGCCCAGTTATCTCCCATGTGCTAAGTATAGTAGGACCCATCCCAGCGAGTGCTTGGCCGGTTAGAGGGGTTGCGTTGGTTGTAGAAAGTTAGGCCATAGACTTAGAGAGTGTCCGCATGCTAGGCAGGGGAGCCGAGATGTTCGACTCCAGACTCAGGCTACTAGTGCATCGACTACTTTAGCTCATCCAGATTCTCCTCAGGGCACTTCATCCAGCATTGCTGGCAGTTAGCGCCAGAATAGATTCTATGCTTTGATGTCCTACCAGGAGAAGGGGGATTCATTAGATATTGTTACTGGTATGCTTTGTGTCTTTCATTTTGATGTGTAGTATTGTTGGACCCTGGGTCAAGTTTCTCTCATGTGACCACCTTGTTTGCCTTGAATTTTGAGATAAGTTCTAAAAAGATCCCTAAGTCTATCCTAGTTTCTACCCTAATAGGAGAGTCAGTTGTAGCTAAGACAGTATATAAGAAGTGTCCTATTACTATTTTTCACAAGGTCATATTTGCAAACCTGATTTTAATATTATTCTGGGTATGGATTGGCTTTATTCCTGTTATGCATCTTTAAATTGTCATACCCGTGTGGTTAAGTTTTAATTTTTGGATGAGCCAATTTTTGAGTGGTACAGTAATTCTGTATCTCCCAAGAGTCATTTCATATCCTATCTTAAAGCCAAAAAGTTCATATCCAAAGGTTGCATCTATTATCTAGTTCAAATTAAAGACACTAAGTCTGAGACTCCAACTTTCAGTCAGTCAACATAGTTAATGGGTTTCCTAATGTTTTTCCAGAAGATCTTCTAAGGGTACCTCCCGATAGCGAGGTAGAGCTCAAATTGACCTTCTTCCTAATACACAACCTATTTCCATTCCTCCATATCGTATGGCACATACAAAACTTAAGGAGTTGAAAGAGCAACTGAAAGATCTTCTAGACAAAGGTTTCATTAGGCCTACTGTTTCTCCTTGGGGTGTACCCATCCTGTTCGTGTAGAAGAAAAATGGTTCTTTGCATATGTACATTGACTATCGTCAGCTTAATAAGGTTACAATAAAAAACAAGTACCCTCTTCCTAGAATTGATGACCTGTTTGATCAATTGCAAGGTGCAAGTTATTTTTCAAAGATAGACCTGAAATCTGATTATCATCAGCTTAAAGTAAGGGAGTATGACATTCCAAAGACAGCCTTCCGAACCCATTATGGTTATTTTGAGTTACTAGTTATGTCTTTTGGGCTAACCAATGCTCCAGCAGCTTTCATGGACCTCATGAATCAAGTGTTTAAAAAGTATCTTGATATGTTTGTCATAGTGTTCATAGATTATATCCTTGTTTACTCTTGTGGTGAGGATGACCATGTAGATCATCTTAGAATTGTCTTTCAAACTCTCCGAGATCATCAATTGTTCGCCAAATTAAGCAAGTGCGAGTTTTGGCTAAGGTCAGTAGCCTTTCTCTGTCATATTACTTTAGCTAAAGACATTAGAGTGGATCCCCAAAAGACAAAAGCTGTAAGAAATTGGCCTAGACCTATATCTTCGTTAGACATTAGAAGTTTCTTTGGTCTAGCTAGCTATTACCACTATTTTATTAAAGGTTTCTCATCTATTGCATCTCCCATGACACGACTAACCCAAAAGAAAGTTAAGTTTCTGTGGTCAGATTCCTTTGAGAAGAGTTTTCAGGAGTTGAAGACTCGACTCACTTCAGCCCCTGTGTTGACATTGCCTGATGGTACTAAGTATTTTGTGGTGTATTGTGATGACTCTAGAGTTGGTTTAGGTTGTGTATTGATGCAAAGAGGTAAGGTTATAGCCTATGCCTCTAAATAATTGAAGCCGCATTAAAAGAATTACCCAACCCATGATCTTGAATTAGCTGCTGTGTTTTTTTCTTTGAAAATCTAGAGACACTATCTGTATGGTGTTCATGTTGATGTGTTTATGGACCACAAAAGCTTGCAGTATGTGTTTTCTCAGAGGGAGTTGAATCTTTGTTAGAGGAGATAGTTAGAGTTGCTAAAAGATTATGATATGAGGATTTTGTACCATCTAGGCAAGGATAATGTAGTGGCAGACGCCCTTAGTGGATTGTTTATAGGCAGTGTTTCTTATGTGGAGAAAAATAAGAAAGAGTTATATCGAGAAGTGCATTGTTTGGCTAGATTGGGTGTTAGTTTGCTTGATTCAACTATAGAGAATGTTTGTGTTCAGAGTAGTTCTGAATCCTCTTTAGTTTCGGAAGTGAAGGAGAAGCAAGACATGGACTCTAGTTTGGTCCAACTGAAGGAGTATGTTAAAGACCACAAAGTAGTGGTTTTCTCCCAAGGAGGAGATAGTGTGTTGAAATGTCAGTATAGACTGTGTGTTCCTTTTATGTTGATTATTTGAAGCAGAGAATTATGGCTGAGCGCATGGCACCCAATTTTGTATTCATCCTGGCGCTACAAAGATGTACTGCTACTTGTGGGAAGTATATTGGTGGAGTGGCATGGAGAAGGATATAGCAGATTTTGTGGAAAAGTGTGCAACTTGCCAACATGTTAAGGAAGAGCACCAAAGGCCAGGTGGTGCAATGAAAGAGTTTGGTATCCCCAATTGGAAGTGGGAAGGTGTGAATATTGATTTTGTGACTGGTTTACCCCTTTTGCGTCGTCATCATAATTATATTTGGGTTGTTGTAGATAGGTTGACTAAGTCAGCGCATATCTTTCCAGTGCATACATCTTATACAGCTAAGGATTATGCTAAGTTGTATTTCCGGGAGTTAGTCAGAATGCATGGAGTTCCTTTGTCTATCATATCAAATAGGGGTACTCAGTTTACTTCCTGTTTTGGAGGGCTTTTCAGAAGGGTCTTAGTACCCAAGTTTATCTTAGTTCCACTTTTCCTCCATAGACAGATAGTCAGGCTAAGAGGACCATCCAAACTCTGGAAGATATGTTGAGGGCATGTGCTCTTGATTTCAAAGGTAGTTGGGATAAGTATTTTCCATTGATTGAATTAACGTATAACAATAGTTATCACTCTAGCATCCAGATGGCCCCATTTGAGGCACTTTATGAGAGGAGATATAATAACTCATAGATTGGTTTGAAGTGGGTGAACCTGCTTTGCTTGGACTTGAGGCATTATTTAAGGCCATGGAGAAGGTTAAACTGATTAGAGAAAGGTTGAAGACAACCTAGAGTCGTCAGAAGTCACATGCAGATATGAGAAGAATAGATGTTGATTTTGAGGTAGGTGATTTGGTATACTTAAAGATTTCACCCATGAAAGGGGTGAAAAGGTTTGGCAAAAAGGGGAAGCTTAATCCCCATTATGTTGGCCCCTATAAAATTCTAAGTCATGTTGGGAAAGTTGCTTATGAGGTTGAGTTGCCTGCAGATTTGTTAGTTGTTCATCCTGTCTTTCATGTTTCTATGCTTAAGAAGTGCATCGGTGAATCTATTGTAGTAGATCCATCAGAGAACTCAGATATTTAGAACAGTATTTCATATGAAGAGATTCCAGTAGAGATTCTATGCCATTAGATCAGTAGATTAAGGAACAAAAAATGTCCCTTTAGTCAAGATTCTTTGGCAAAACTAATCCGTTGAGGGAGCCACTTGGGAAGCAGAAGCTGATATACAGACCAAGTACCCTCATCTTTTTGCTATAGAGTCAGATTTAGTTTAAGGTAACAAGTTTGCTCAGATCATATCTTTTCATTCCATGTTTCAAGCTTTATATAGTCATTCATGCGATAGCCCATGCATTTGTAAATCTGTTTAGTCATACTTTTATTAGCACACTCTAGTTATAGCCTTAGTTTTCAACATCTCAGTTTTGTTAGCCACATTCGAGCATGAATGTTTCCAAGGGGGAGATATTATAATACCCCAAACTTTCTTCAAGCCTAATTTTGTCTATAGAAGATTAAGGGGTGACTTCCAAAGTAAGTAATGTTTAAATCATATAGAATTTTAGTAATTTTGACTTTTTATCGTGTGGGAAACTAAATTATCTTTCCAACGATATCAATCTCATAAAAATTTGACATCAGAGTAAAATGTTATGGTTGTTTCATAGAGAGCTGTCTGAACTGCCCAGGTCTAACAGGAAGGCTGACGGACCATCAAGTAAGTAATGGACCGTCTCCCAAACCATCGCAGCTAAGGCAGTGAATCCATCTTTTGTCCAAGTGCAATGGAAAGGCCGACAAACCATTGAGCTAGCGACGAACCATCGCCCAAACCATCACAACTAAGGCAGAAAGTCCATTTTTTTGGCCATCGGATGATGGGAAAGTCGACAAACTGTCGAGCAAGCGATGGACCATCGCCTAGACTGTTGTACACTTCCATTCAATGAATCAAATCCATTTTTTAAAGGGGCTTTTGGGTCTTTTCCCACCTTTTTAACACCTAATTATATCAGATTCAAGGATAGAACTTCATATTCATCCAAAGTATCAAAATTAAGGTTTCTTTTAAGATTAACCCTAAAGAGCAAGATCCAAATCCTTCTTCAAGAAACTCAAGAATCAAAGCATCCCCATTCAAGAACCTGTAAGAAAAGGCTCCAAGAACATTCTTAAGGCTTTAAAAGTCACCTTGTTCCATCGAATCAAGCCAAATAGGGTATGTGGGGTTTCAACAAGAATAACTTTTTCATTCTTGTGCCCAAAAACTTACTTTAAGTTACAAATTTCTGAATTTTGATATGATTTTTGTGAAATTTAAGTTAGGGTTTATACCCCATGTTGCTGATTGCATGATCTTGAGACCTTAAGTGAATTGGATATTGAGTTGTATGTCTACTTTTGAATATTTATGCACATGATTATATTTTCCAGATTTTAAGTTGAATTAAGAACAATTGTGTTATAAAGCATGAAATTTATGGTGTTTGATATGAATTTGAAGCATGGGTGTAAAGCCCTAATATTTAGTATTGATATTTCAAAGAATGATCATGATTTTAAGCATTCCATGATTAGCTATTTTTATGTTTTGATAAATAAAGTTGGTCTTTTGAACCAAGAAAAGATAGGAATCCACAATAATTATATAGGGATGACTTAAAGTAGAGCGAAGCTTAGTTGGCTTCCATTTCACATTGTTAAATTATTTGAGGTGGATTTTCCTAAATGTTCTGAGCCTAAGTATAGGAGTAGTATTTAGCACTGAGTTGGACTTAATTCCAAGGTTTCATGCCCCAGAACTACGACCAACCGCAGGATTATGATTTACCCCAAGTGGGTTAAGATAGTGATCAGTAAAGTTAAGGTTCTATTCCAATAGCAAGGGAAGAAAAACTCTCCCCAACGTGGGTAAGAAATTGGACTCCATGTCAGCTCCATGGTTTATGTAGGTTAGAAGAAACTCCCAAGTTCCCAAAGTGTTCCAAAGTTCCATAATTCCAAGTCTTTGAGTCCCTAAGTTTCAAAAGAAGTTCTTTACTCTCCTTAAGATAAAAGTATATGCTTTGAAAGCTATTTATTAAGTTTCCTTTCGTTTACAAGATTTGAGAATAAGAGGAGAATACAGGTTTTAGAACTAAGTGTAATGACTCACGAGATTTATACTACGTATTTTGTTATTCATGATTTATGAGGCTTATATTTCGGACTTGTTCAAGCTATGTGATTTATTCATATTTGCATGCATAGTTTTATAAAGAGTAATGATATTGTTTACTTAAATTCATACACCCCCATATACTCAGTACATCCTCAAAGTACTGATCCACCTATACGTCTGTGTGCTGCATTGTCTCATAATGTAGGTTCAGGTCCTCAGTCTCAGCAGTGACAGTGATCTCCGAGTACCTTACCTACACTTCCGTAGTTGGCGAGTCCTCATGGTTTGAAGAACTATTTCCCTTTTTTCAGTTTAGATAGCAGTTGTTTATTATTTTCATTTCAGTTTGACTCATTTGGGGGTTTGTCCCAATGACTCTCTAGTCCCTAAGTAAGCAGAGACTTGTGAGACTGTTAGTGGAGTTCCAGATTATCAGTATTTTGTTATCCAGATATTGTTTTCAATTATTTTAGTTCAGATTCAGCAGGATATAGTATTGTTATGTGGTTTATTCATCCTAAAGTAAGTGTTAGAAGTAGTAGTAGGCTCAAAGGGTTAGCTTAGGGCTACTTGTAGCCTTAAGCACCGTATGACGTCTTGGGATAAGATTTTGGGGCGTTACAATCTCGTCACATCAGCATACGACTCATATAAAGTCTTCTCATACCTCGCATAGAACTTGGCTAATATCACACTGGACAACATAAGAATGGGGTCCCTAGATCGGTACTCAAATCATACGACTAGTATGGTGAGTTGTATGATCAATAGAAGGCTCAAAACTTGGGAAATTTCCAAGGACCAAGATCCAGGGTGTTTTACCTAGATTCAACAAAACCTCTCCACCAATATCTAGATGATAAATCCACCTAAAAAGTAGTGTAGTCAACTTTGTATAGCTCAACCAGGTCTAAATTATAGAGTCTCTCCATCTAAGTGTTCAAAAACTCAAATATATCCTCTCTTAGGGCCCTGTGAATATTGGTGGAGTCAATATTAAGAATCAACCAAACATTATATTCATCTTAATGGTCATAACTGGCTAACCAACTATTGGTTGTGGTACAATCTATGCTGGAGGATTCTCAACTTGGAGAGCAACAACTGCAGATTACAGTTCTAATTATATCCCATTATGGTTTTCTTATTGAGCACCATCAGATGGTGCACCACCTACTAATACCAACAATTAGAGCAAATCATCTTAGATCACTAAAGAAGTAATAAATCGCATCGGGCATGGGATACCTTTTAGCCCATAAATGGTTAGAGTGGTAAAACCTTGAGAGTAATGACATGGTCTGATGAAATCTCCCTGCATTGACCCTTCGTATGGGTTACAATTCTAGCCTAGTCAAGACCTCTAGATCATCCATAACCTATATCATGTTCCATTTCTACAAGCTCTAACTCTCATGCTAACCATTTACGAAAGAGTGAAAAAATAAGAATTTTAGAAAACAACAGAGTCTCTATGCACAAAAATAGTAAAGAAGATAAGGTTTTATAAGAATGCCTAGCTTTCTAAATATTAGATATAGACGTTATCATATTAGTCCGTGAGATCTACTTGACACTTCAAATTATACAAATGAAACCAGTGAACCTACACTCTAATACTAATTCATCACAATCCAATTTCTCGATTCATGAGGGTACCTACTTTAACCTTTTGATAGGTAAGCCAAACTATAGCCCAGAATGTTAAGTAATGGTATAATTTGTGGAAGGTATAGGAAATACTAAAAGTTAGCATACAATTGTATTTTAAGTAGTCAAATATAAGTGCAAAGATACTAAAAAATAAAGAAGTGCGATAAAGTGTGTAAATCCAACAAAGTAAGAGTACTGAGTACTATACAATAAATACGTAGTCTCAAAAAATAAAAATTGTCTAATAATAGTAGAAGGAGAGAGGATTAGATTTAGCTGTTAAAGATCATCCTATCTCCTCGAGAAATTCACTGACCACGACAACAAATTGTGAAGAAGGACCTTTCGAGTTGTAATCTCTAACCCAGACCAAATGATAAAGACACCCCTTGGAAATCAATTTTCGGGCTCTAAGATATTATATGAATCTCTTCTTAGTTACTAAGGAACTCCCTTCCCACTCAATAACAACTCATTAGGAAATTGAAAGATGACCTTACGGGTCCGACAGTCTAAAGAGGATTAGCACGAATTCAACAAGTTAATCCTAAAAATCACATCAAAATCTATCATGTCTAATTCAAATTGATCCACCAAAGTCTCCCTACCACCAATGGATACCACACAACCTCTATAGACTCTTCTGGCAACCACAGAGTCATCCATTGAGGTAGAAATACAAAAAGAATCCAAAATACACTCAGGAACAAAACCAAAATACACAACCACAAATAGGATCATATAAGAAAGATAGAACCCATATCAAGCAATCAATGGACATCACATGAGAAAACTTTCAGTATATTACTGATGCCATCATATGATGCTCGGACTCTAGGCAGGTAGTGAGAGCATAAAGAGGGTTTCAACTAGTGTCGTAGCCAGAGGTGACACCCTTTTGTGAAGGATCTAATGAAGAGGCAATAGGAACCTTATTTTCCCCCAGAAGGACAGTTCCTCTAAATATGGCTTGGATGATTTCATCTAAGACGCTTATTCCTATCTTCATCATAAAAACCATAGTGCATCCGCCCATAAAATTTTCAAAGGGGAAATGATTAAGCTGACTGGGCCCTACTGGCTTATGATTCGGCATCCTACGCTTAATAACCATCACCAGTCTGAAAATGACGATCCTTGGATGGATTCTAATTAGGAGCACAATCTGTCGAATAAGAACAAGAGTTGCCCCACTTCTTATTAGACCACATACCACCATCCCTACCAATCTACTATTAACATCCACCCTAATCTAAATATTAAAAATTCATACTCTGTCTGTCTTCCATATCTTCTTGCTTCTCCTCCTCCTCCTCAAGCTGTTGCATATCCACTACTAGCCTATAGATATCACATCCTTGTTCAACAAGACAACTTTGCTCTCTAAAATCAACTAAAGAGACGAAGCAAATTTCCTCATTCTAGTTGTTATGCTAGACACGACCTGGGGAGCATATCGAGAAAACTGATTGAATTTCAAGGTATTCTCCTTTACTATCATCTTGCCTTGATTTAAGTTAACAAACTCCTCCACTTTTGCCTCCCTCAACTACTGAAGAAAGAAGCGGTCAAGAAAACAATGAGAGAAGTTATCCTATAAAGCAGAATTTATACCATCTCCCTTAAGTTTCTCCCACTCTTCATACCATTGGTATGCTACATACTCAACTAATAAGCAATAAATTTCACACCCTCTATCTTAGTAGCATGTATAATTAAAAATATCTTCTCCATCTTATCTATAAGACTCTGATGATCCTTCTCCACCATAGTACCTATGAAAGTAGGAGGGATCAACCTCAATAACTGGCCAACCCTAGTGGCCTCAGAATATCTCACAGCGATACAAGAAGAACCCCTCTGACATGACTGGGATCTCACCAATTGGGTGTACAGATGAATAAATAGGATAAACTCAGCATCAATAATATCTCCCTATGGTGGCTGAGTTTGAGTATTACCAATGAGAGAAGAATGAGTGGAGATAGGTGGAATTTCATGGAAATAGCCAAAAACAGTGACCCTAGACTGGGTCTTTACCCCAGGAGTAGGACGAGCTCCATCCATATTATCCCCAGACAGAACAGAAGAGTCTTAATAAAAGTCATATCATCTGGGAGGGATGATCTAAAAGGTTAATAAACGGACACTCAAAAAATTCAAGACCTTAGACTCTATAGCTCAAAAATGGACAACAAGAAATGGAAATATTCCTTAATTCCTCATAACCTCTCCCTTATAAGTATGGCATGACAAGAAAATTTAGACGACATGAATTTGTGGACACTCCATGACACCAAAACCTAGGATCTGATACCAACTTTATCATGACCCAAACCAGGCCTGGTCGCGACCGGTATCTCAAGTCCACTAAGGATAGGAGACTACCCCTGGGCCTATTCCAATATAACTAAGAACACCTACAAGCAGATGGATACCAATATAAATAAAGATATGAAAGATAAAACCAAAGACTATATAAAATTAAATAAAAACTTTCCATAATACTCATGTCCACAGTATCCACAATGCCTCTAACAAAATCGAGTACCAATAAAGTATTGATAAATGCCTCTGACCATAGCCCAAAACAAATAGAAAATAAAGTCTGTGACATAAGAAACCAAACATGAAAAGAAGCATTCCAAATGATAGACACTCACCACTTCAAGTCAACTCCCGAACTAACCATGAATACTAGATTACTATGAGAAGGAGTAAAAGTATGGCCAGTTCCTGCATTGCATGGGAATACAATGTCTAAAGACAATTAGTAGTTAGAGAGAGAGCATGTAACTCAGAGATAAAGGAACAAATAATATAATGCAAATTTTTCAAAACCATTCAAAAATCATGCACACCACAAAGTGCAAGTATTTATATATATATATCACATGCTGGGGTAGGAAACAAGTTTTAGTATGCACTTCAAAACTTTAACTTGGAATATGTAGCTTAACCATCATAAGCAATCATCCATGGTCTATATGGGTTCAACTCCCAATTTTAAAAGGGCCCCAGTGCATGTTAGCCACACGGATCGAGGGTATCAAGGAAGACTAGGGAATTCCCCGACCCTATGTCAATCCAAAATACAAATATAAATTAATAGTGTGAACCTTGTACACAGGCAATCAAGGCTAAACCTCATGTCGGCAAACATAAGCTTCCATTTCAAGTCCTCAAAGACTCACACCTTGACGGCTTAGCTGCATAACCTCATTTAAGCCCAATTAAAAAAATAATTTTCAATAACCCATTCATTATTCAATGAACAAACCGTTATGGCACACATGGACATCGCCATACCGTTATGGCACACATGGACATCGCCATACCCTTACGCTTGCAAACCTATCTCTATGCTATAACATTTACATTAATTTTGGGAATGCTCGACCTCTTTATTTTTCATTTAGTAAAGACATAGCCAACAAGGCCTTTAATATCCATGTTCATTATTTAACTCTTTTAATCATGCAATTACATAGGTAGATAAGTCAAACCAAGTGAAAATTTCACAAATAGGTTGAGGGTACATAATTTTCCAAAACTATAACAAAGTAATTTGGGGGAAAACGTAGAACCCCAAAATCAATTTATCCTTCCCATGTACCCCACAATGTTCAAATCATAAGTAAGTCATGGTGTTGCATAATAACCGTCAAAAATTAATTAATTAACCAACCATGTCAAAAAGCCCTAAACTATATCAATAACCACATCAAAACCATGCATTAACAACTAATAGATGTCATTAAGAAAATACAAGTTTAGGGGAAAGAGGTACATGCTTCAAACACAAGAGAATTGGAAGAAAGCAAAAACCTTTGGTCCTTAGGTGATCACAACTTTTTAGTCTTGACTTGAAAAGGGGATTTTGAGAGAAAGAAAGGTTGACGGGAATATGAATGAATTTTATAGGATAAAAAATGATGGAAGTCTTTATGATGTTTAAAAGTAGTGTATGAGTGAAAGGACCTTACTACCCCTCGTACCATTTAAAACCAACAAGACAACTAGAAAATAACACAAGTCCATGGAATTAAACTCATTGTAGAGACTACCTCTACGTCGTAGACCCTATCGCAGTGACCCAGTCTCTGTGACATAAAGGGTATCGCAGAGACTAGCCTATTTGACATGGGCTTATTACAGAGGCTCATATCTTTCGTGACCTAAAATTGCCTCAAACCTCATCCAAAAATTCCAAAACTCTTTTTAGTTACCCTTTTAACATCCCCAAACATGATTTGAGCTAAAAATTAATATTTTAAGAATGAGAAGGTAGAAAATAAAATACTCAAATTATAAGAATGTTACAAAAGGTCGCCAAGTATCCTATTCATTGGCCCACCATTAGCACAAAGAAAATTTATCACTAACATGAGAAATATTGAATCCATGGCATAATTTATAACTTATTTATAGCATCATCGATATTGTACTTTATGGCTTAAGCCATGTTATAGTCAAGCGTCCTTTAATAAGGGGTTCATTGGTCCAATGGCAAGCATTAGCCTAGTTAATAGCCTAGGTAATAGCCATATCCATGTCTTAATTAATAACATAGTAACTATTTTTTTTAATAGCGTACATAATAGATTATTATGGCATCATCAATATATTTACTATCAAGGTTCCTTAATATTGGTGCAAGGGGCATTTTCTAGGAATTTTATAAGCATCTATAGGTCTCACGATAACTAGCTTAATATTAGCATAAGGTAGGTCAAGGCCCACTTCTAAATCCCCAAATATACCTTTTAATTTTATTTTTAGCCCGAACTAGGCTATGGTATCTAATAAAACTCTTAGATGTATAGCAAGACACCATTAAATCCAAAGTATGGATCCTACTGAAATACTATCACTAAGTCCATTAGAACTAAAGCAACTTCATTAGATTAAGCATTTATGGCAAATACTTTCCTCAATATAAGTTATAAGGTCACTCCCATCTAGCTAGAGTAGTGTTAAGCATGAGACATAAAGTTTAATACATTAAGAATCAAGACAACAAGCTAGGCAATTCACTATATGGGTCCAAATGAACTAATAGATCCAACTAACCCAAAGTATTGAAAATTCATCAACCAACACCTGAAAACCCTCCCAATCTAAAATGTTATGACAATTATATAATGACAAAGCCATTCTGATAAGGGATAAACATAACCTACCTCAAATCCAAAGAATGCTTATCAATCTGCTAAACTTTTATTTTCCCCTTTTGAGAATCCACTTTAAGATTCCAAGCTACAAAAAAAAAATCTACTTATCAATATGAGCATAATGATACCTATATTGTACCATTGTTCTTTGAGTCCAAAATGACCCCAAAACCCCTAATTAGGTCCCATTTACGAAATACACATTGTTGAGGTCAATCTAAAGTTCATAAAAAATCAAGGAATCATAACCCTCAAGCAATAGGTGAAAACTAAGATTATTTGGGGCTAAAATCAAGCCCTCAAGATATATGGGGTTTTGGTCAAACAATCAAGAAATTTAAGATTTAAATTAAAGGATTCTTACCTTAGATTCATTGTTAATCATGAGAATACATGTTAATCAAACTTCCAAGTCACACTGTTAATCAAGCTTCCAAGTCGCAATGAAGACTCAATTTAGAGTTTTCTTAGCCTTGTAGGTCTTTTAGACATCAAAGATGAAGAGAAATTTGCCAAATTGTGACTTGGGAGCCTATTTATAGCACCTTCGGGCATGGAGATATCGTTAGTGTAGTCCTAAGGACTGCAATTGCACTATTTCAATTGTAATAGGTCCTTGTATGATCACAATTGCCTTGTACCAGCAAAGTCAAAAACTTATTTTTAACCCTCAAAACTCTTTTAGACTTTGATTTTCACAAATAAATTATGTAACCCTACTAAATTAGATATTTCGAGCGATTTGGTAAAGTTTGATCCATCCAAAGTCATTTAGACCAATTATGGGCCCCACACCCATATCTTTTAATTTTCTAACTTTCTGACCAATAGGTTAAAATAAGCTTATGTGCATTAGGACCCAAACAAAAGGTCTACCTATTGATATTTCAAATCTACTGGCATAGTTGAAATTTTAATCTAAAAATATTTTACTAAAGTTTTTGCTTGGTGGTATTTTGAACCAACGAAGACTTCCTAATAGGGAATTAGTTCTAAAAATAAATGAATTTCCTGGTAGCCAAAATGTTAGTCCCAGGAAGTCATAAATGAATTGGGTTAGATATCGAGAATCTCAAATGGAAAAAACAAATAGAATTTTGAAAAATGACTGAAAGGGTCATTGTAGGGGGTCTGTATGACCATTGTGTCTGATGAACAGATTATATTTCAATGGCTATCACATGGTGTATTTATAAATTACTTGGTATATATGGCTAACATGGACTAGGGTTGTTCCAGTAGGGAAAGCTAGACCCATATAGCCCGTGGGTGCCTAGAAAGTTTATATGAGCTACATAGTTTAGGACTAATGTTTAAGACGATCATATTTCATGTCCCTTGCCTCTATCCCAACATCCTATATATATGTATAAGTATAGTGCATGTGGTATAAAAATAGATTTTTGTTAAATTGCATATGTTTTATCCCTTTCCTTGGATTAGATGCTAGTACTCACCGTATAGATCATCTTATATTCTACATAATTTCATAATATAGCTTTTGAGGGATTTTATCATAAAACACTTTGGAACATTAGGTGGTGTGGTACTCCTAGGATTAGTCATGAAGTGGTGAGCCCTCTATTTTTGAAAAGTCTAGTCTCTCTTAGTTTATGTACTCTTGTGGATCAATTGTAAAGTGGTGAGCTCTCCATATTTTGAAAGGCTTGGTCTCTCTTAGTTTATTTATCATTTCAATTCTTTGGGTTTTTTCATCATAGTCAGGTTCATGTCTCAACATAGTTGGTATTCATTAGATTAAAGTCTTTTGTGGATATTGTTGGGGTTCTATTGCGAATTTGGTTTGACTCTCAATTATATTTTGAACTATTTATTTCTCTTTTTACCTTGGTTAGCTGTGATTGGTTCTTTATACTATTGTGATATTGAGGTAAGGCTATGGGTCATCTCCAACCTTGATTTTCTTGTGATGCCCATGATAGCCAGGCCCTGGTTCGGGTCATGAAAAAAAGTTCTAGGCATTAAGCGCAATCTAGAACATCATATTTTCAATCCTAATTCATTAAAATCTCATCCCAACAATTCCAAGGGAATTTTTAGTGTATTTATCAACCTTGAACTAATACCCATGGATTTGAACGTTTGAAGCTTTGTATTCTAAAATTCTTACTCCTTTCTTGGTTTCCTTATTTTGTATAGAATATTTGGTAGAAAATTCTTAGATATTTTACTTAGACATAATGAATTGATTATGCCTTGAATTTGGATTTCTTTCTATCTCATAGTTTAATATTAGTTGAATACTCATGATTTATAAATGGATTTTGCTTATCAAATTAACCTCATGGTTTATCCATTCCTACTCTAGTTAAACTTTAAAGAGGATATTATAGTAGGAATTGCCCATTTACTTTGATCAAGATTGAAATAATTAATTGAAATTGGGAAATGTTAATTAAGCATGATTTTTGACATATGACCCATCTTATGAAATTAGTTGCTAGGCCAAGTGAAATCCAAGCATAGCCAAAATATGGTTTTGTGATTCATTTTTCTTACCTTGGTTTGAAAGAACATGTGTGGAAAAAACCTCAATGGTATAAATACATTTAAGGGTGATTTTAAATACAAGGATAATTTTCTAAATTCATGATTAAATTGTGGGTAGTTAATTGAATATGATGGATCATTTATTGAATCGACTCCCCGTATGGTTTTCCTTCTCTTCCATCATTGTGAAAACTATTGATCAACTTGTTCATATTTTAATTTGTTTTATCTTTGTTCATTTTCTATATTGAAAACCCTTAAAACACCTGTTTCATTGTGTAGGATATATTTACTTTTATTCCTTACTTTCTCGATCGCCAATCACATTATCCCTCATGGATTTTATCCTAACTCTTAGTTGTTGTAAAATGCATTACAAACTACTGCATATATTCATGTATAGTATGTATTTAGTTTTATTTGAAGGTTCCAATATTTTTCATATCGACCATCGACATCTCCATTGTAAAAGAATGTTTGGCATCATGATTATTCCCGCCTATCACGCGGGTTACCTAGGTCATGTTGATAATGAGATGTAATACCCCGAATTCCTAGAGATTAACTTAGCTATAAGACTGTGAATTATTCTACATAAAATTTATGAAATACTCAGTATTTTTTAGTTTAGTACCTACTAATGCGTAGGAAATTCAGTCAGCTTTCTGATGATATAAAATTCGCCCAAATCCAATACCCGACAAAGAGTTAGGGAATTTTATGCAAAAATAGTGGATCACCATGATTAGGCCGTGTCACGGTGAGTATCATGATGAGAAATCCATCGCATTGCATTGAAGGCCATTTCGGTATTTGTCAATTTCCAAAGGGTCACCGCGATTGCACTGCATTGTGGTGAACCCTAAAATAACAATTCGATGATCCAGAGTGTCACTGTGATTCCACCGCGTCATGGTGGATATACCGAGGACCCATTTACCGCGTCATGGTGAGGCCTTAATAGGCATTCCAGTTACAGGATTTTAAATCCCAAGGGTAACTTAAACTTTTCCCATGACCCAGATTAGCCTTAAACACAAAATTAATCCCTAAATGAACAAAATATGTAATTATTCACTCTATTTTTTCCCAATGTACATCATTCTCTCTCAAAAGAAAGAAAACCTAGTTTCAAAATTTAAGAACAAAGATTAAGAATTCTCCAAGAACCTTTAAGAATTAACATTCTAAGGTATGCTAGGTGTTCATCTATGGGTCCCTTCCACCCATAGAGTCCACAAATCTATTTTCAAACTATAAGATTGTTGAGTTATGAACTTCCATGCTTGAATTGAATTGAATTCATGTTCATGTTATTGTTAGGTTTTTGTTCATAATTAAATTACAAGCTTTTATGAAATTAATCATTATATGTGTGGAATTACATTATCCTCTTGATGAAACTCTTCAATTTACAAGTTGATTGATGTAGCTATGATAACTATGTGTGTTGATTGTTGTGTAACCTATGCATGCTCCCCATGTGTTTGATAAAATACATATGTGAATGAATTAGTGGCATTATAACCTGATAGCATGTGTTTCCCCTTCATAAATAAGTCGATGCCTTATAAGTGTTTGGTAAAAAGTCTTTATGGATGAATTATGAATAAGTGAACAATGTAATGTTATTCTAGATTATTCTATGATTTACTTTTCATACTATCGAATACTGGGGGTATTTAATACTAGACAATTTAGCTGTGTACCTAGAGCCCATGTCAGTTACAGAACCTCAGTCATGTCATGATCAGCAGTACTCAGTTATAGAACTCAGTTAGTTTACCAAACTCAGGAAAACTCAGTAAGATTAGTATCAGTTCAGTCTAGTTCAGTATACTTAGTTCAGTGTCTTTTAGGTGGGAGTTAGATTCAACACCGAGTGAACCCAAGGATGCGGGATCACCTGCCAGTAGAGGGTGTGATCTCTAGAAGCAATCCTTGCAATCAAAAACTACATAGACAATGTTGGTTGAGACATCAAACCTACCAGATACGGGTAGATGAGGTGTTTTAACCTAACAGATGAGGGTTCCACCATTCTCATTAGAGTACTTGCTAGATGAGGATAACTCTTACCTTGTCCTTACCCGTGGCACGATACTAACACCCTTCTAACTGGGGTTACAAATTGGACCCCAACTCAATTATCTTATCTTATTTGGGGCATGTCGATTAGATAATTACATCCCACAGTTTCAGTCTCAGTCTTCAGAATAGAACTCAGTTCAGTTTTATAGAATCAGGACTGTTAGATACAGTCAACCATTATCAATAAATTAGTTATCAGTAACTTCAGATATCGGTTACTTAGTATCTAAATTCAGGACTTAGCTTTAGACATGCTTAGTCACAGTATTTATTTTTATGCACATTAGTGCACACTCAGTATTTATATAAGTATCAGTTATCCATATACTCTCTTGTTGAGTTACTCTATATCATGCAGTCAGTTATTGTTCATGCATATGAACCCTTGCATTCATCCTTACCTCGTCTAGCATACTAGTACATTCCACATACTAACACATACTCTTTATTCTGCTATGATGTTTCATATAATAGGTTCGTACCCTCAGAATCCTGACCGTGTATAGATAGATCCAGATTTAGACAGTAGTGGATTTAGCAGTGAGTCCTCATCATTCAAGGATATTATTTTATTTTAGATTTTCAGTAGTTTTAGTATTTCAGTATTTGGGGTTAGTAGGGGTTTGTCCCATCAACTCCTTATTCAGATAATTTCAGTTAGAGGTTTTTTGGACTAGTTTTTAGACAACGTTCAATTTTATAGATTGTTATTTTAGTTGATACACTTTATCAATATTTATAGATTTTAAACCTTATGGTATTTTAGCCTATTATTTTATATTTATTTCAGTATATTATTCAGTGCTCACAACAGATATCAGTCATGGGTTAGCTTGTGGTCCTTAGGGGTCATAAGCACCATGTAGAATCTGAGGTATAGACTCAGGATGTTGCAAATTTGGTATTAGAGCCTAAGGTTCAATAGTGTCCTAGGAAGTCTAAAATCTGCATCATATAGAGTCTTGTGCTTGGGTGTGTAGCACGCCACACTTATGGACATGAGGATATGAAATGTTTTAGGAATATTTTCCTTGCTTTTAGTATTTATGTCATGCGAGTGAGTATGATCTCAAGTCAAAATCTAAGTCTAATCTATTTCTTCCTTTTGTTTACAGAACATGCCTCCCAAAAAGAATAATGAAAAAAGAACTGGAAATCAGTCAGCACCCCAGCCCATTCAGGCAGATCCCCTGAATAAAGATGTTTCCTATGCAAAATTCAGAACTACATTCACTAGTCTAATGAAATCCATCGCAGCTCAAAATAAATGGTCAGCGGTTGATCCGGCTAACTATAATACCCCTTAAAATCTGAAGCTCAACTTAGTCTTTTAGTCTTGATAAGGGGGTCCCAGTAGAAAATTCTAGCTAAGTATTTAGACTTAGTATTATTTTGGATTTTGTAAGTTGGAAACTCTATTTTACGACTATTATTACCTTAAAGTATCGATCTTTAGATTGATTCATGATCAGGAATGTCAATAGGTGTTCCATAATAAGTTAAAGATTTTTTGGACCTCGTTTAAACCATGTTCAAGTGACCAAAATAGTGAGTCGATGCGATCTTGATGCATCGCATTGTCCATCGTGTCGATAGATGATTTTCCCTTAGCTTAGTGCGAATTCCAGTGAACCAAAGAAGACTCGATGAAGCGCATTGGCCATCGCATCGATGCCAATGAAAAGGCATGTCAACAATTTGTTTTCAGTTAATAAAAGCCACGTCCTTAGGGGTATTTGGGTCTTTTTCCACGTCCTTCAGCCCCCAAAACCATAAAATTTAGCCTTCTATTTGAAACATACACTCATTATTTAACAAATTATTCAAGAACAAAAACCCTATGTGATTGAACTTCAAATTCAAGGCTCAAGATTCCACCATTAATCTTCAAGAATTTAGCATCCAAGGTATGTGAAGTGTTTATCCAAGGGTATCCTTCCACCCTTGGAGTTCAAGAAAATCTTCTAAAATTTAAGTTAACTGATTTCATGGATTTCTTGTTGGATCTTGAATGTATTCATGATTATGATGTTAATGATGCTCTAACTCCATGATTTATCCCAAGTTTGATGCAAACTATTTAATGGTGAATCGAACTTTGTCAACTTCATGTTAAGTTCTTGAGTTGCAAGTTGGATATAGAATTTGTGATTGTACTACATGTGTATTGATATGTGAAATACCCATTCTTCTCAAGTTTTTGTCAAAATGCCTATGTGAATTGAGTATCCCAATTATAACATGCTATTATGTGAATTTAATCATGTACATGCCCAATGTATATCAAGTGTTTGATAAAAATGGCTAAGTAAACGTATTGTTAGTAAGCTTGTGCCACTATGTTACTAAAGTCATACAGTGATTTTACTTTCATGCTATTATGTCCTGGGGGTATTTAATAATTGACAATTTAGCTATATTCCTAGAGCCAATGTTAGTTATAGAATAGTATTCAGCTATGTCATGATCAGTAGAATTTAGTCAGTTACAAAACTCAAGGAAACTCAGTAGTACTCAGTCAATTAACATAATTCAGTAGTATTCCATCATTCCACAGAACTCAGTGAACTCAGTTAAACATTATGATCAGTAATAGTTTAGTCCCACTTAGAACAGTTTAGAAATCAGTCCAGGGTCTATTCAGTTGGGAGTAGGATTTAGCACCAAGTGAACCCTAGGATGAGGACTCACCTGCCAGTAGAGGTCTAGTAAAGGGTGTGATCCTTAGAAGTAGTCCTTGTATTCTAGAACTACGTAGCCAGCGTAGGTTGAGACATCAACCTGCCAGTTGAGGGTTGATGAGGTGATCTACCTGCTAATTGAGGGTACTACCATTCTCATTAAGAGCACCTGCCAGATGAGGGTGACAACTTTTCTTTACCCATGGTACAGTATAGACACCCTTCCAACTGGTGTTATGGGTTGGACCCTAATTAGTTCAGAAAGGGGTATGTCGGTTAAATAATTACCTCCCATAGTCTCAATTTCAGATTCAGTCTTAGTATAGAATTCAGTTTAACTCTATAGATTTAGGACTATTAGGTACAGTCACTCAGCTCAGTATAGAATTCAGACCAGTTCTTCAGAATTAGGACTATCAGATACATCACTTAGTTATCAGATACACACTATTAGTAAACTCAGATATCAGTAAATCATTATTCATAACTCAGTATCCAATGTTATCATGATCTCAATTATAGTTTACATATTCATGCATGTACTCTCATTCAGTTATACTCATGTCATTCAATCAGCATTGTTTATGTATATGAACCCATGCATCTCAGCCTACCTTATTTACCATACAAGTACATCCAAAGTACTGACGCATACCTTTCTTTTGCATTATGATATCTTATATCATAGATTCAAATGAACAGGCTCCCGATCATACTTGGTAGCCCAATCTATTAGTAGAAAAATTAGTGGTGAGTTCTCATAGTTTGAGGATAAACTTATTATTTCAGTATTTCAGTACTTAGTTTATTTCAGTAGTCAAAGTTAGTTGGGGCTTGTTCCATCAAGTCCTTATTTAAACAGCAGAGGCTTTTCAGACTAGACTATTTCAAACAGATGTTTTAGTATTCAATTTTTAGTATTCAATATTTATTTTTAGTTTGAACCTTATGGAAAGTTTCTGCCTAATTTCTACATAATTGTATTTTTATTATACAGTTATTATAGTAGGTACCAATCATGGGTTAGCTTGTGGTCCCTCAAGATTATGAGCACCATGTAGCGCCCGGGCGACAGACTCGACATATTATAAAATTGGTATTAGAGCCTAAGGTTCAATAGAGTCCTAGGAAGTCTGAAAGCCGCATCTAGTAGATTCCTGTGCATGGGTCTGTTGCGCGCCATACTTATGGACAGAAGGCTATTAGATTTTTTAGAATAAGTTTAACAGAAGGCTATTAGATTTTTTAGAATAAGTTTACTTTTTTCAGTATTTATGTCGTACGAGTAAGCATGAGCTCTAGTTAAACTCTCAGTCTAATTCATCTCTTCCTTATGCTTTCAGAATATGCCTCCTAGAAAAGCTAATGAAAGAAGAGTTAAAAACCGACCAGCTTCTCTGCCCATTCAGGCAGATCCCCTAAATGAGCATGTATGTCATGCTTAAGTTAAAGCTACTTTTACTACATTAGCTTATTCAGTAGTTTCTTAGAATAATTTGTAGACTATTGTCCTATCTAGGTTATTGACTTGCCTTCTACAGGGTGAGGGAGGGGAGCGTAGAAAGAATAAAGGGCTAGAACAAATAATTCTAAGCTAAGATCAGGGGGTAGTAATCGATCCCAATTCCATTAGAGATTCTCAACCCCAGTTCAGCCTTTAGTCAGGGCACCAGTGCTTAAGTTTAAGAATGGCAGTCAAAATAGGGCATCAGACTCTAAGTCGCAAGGTAGGGGAAAGGGTGTTCGTACTAATCCTCTTTATGGAGAATGTGGTAAGAACCACAAGAGAGTGTGTGGAGTTAGCGGTGATGTATATTTTAGATGCGGTAAGCCAGACCATAAGATGCGGCAGTATAGAGTAATGGCTCATAGGGGAAAGGATTTATGCCAACAGGGTCAGTACGACCATCCTTCAGCTTAGTTTGGTCACTCAAATTAGCAGGGTGCCACTTCCAGTACCACCCGTGGGCATCATCCAAACAGGTTTCATGCACTTAAGTCCCAACAAGATCAGAAAAGTTCTGATGTGGTCACTGGTATGTTACAGATCTTCTATTTACATGTATATGCCTTGTTAGATCTGGGAGCTTCTCTATCTTTTGTAACTTCTTACATAGTAGTCAACTTTTAAGTTAGATTAGAAATTTTAATAGAAATTTTATAAGTGCCTCCCTCATTAGGTACATCAATTCCATCAAGATGAGTATATTTAAATTTCTTGCTTACAGTATTTCAGAAAAATCCCTTTAGTTGATTTCAGTAATAGAGTCATACTATTTCAGTTTCTTGAGGGAAAAATCTTTAGATGATGGGGTAGTACCTCAGTTTTAGTTAATTTAAGTTTGAGTCTCTAGATTAAACTAGTAGAAAGAAGTGTAGAGAATTCTAAGTTAGTCAGTGTTGAGGTTGCTACATGATGATTGTTGGGGCAATAGAAAGCTAAGAATTATGTATCGAAAGAAAGTACTAGTAGTGGACCTTACATTATCAGGTATAGTCCTTCAAAATGAGTTGAGTGTTTATTAGTATTATTATATCTCAGACTCTAGAGTAATGTGGTTTTAGTTTGGTTTAGAGTTTATTAAGTTATTTACAGACTTAGAATAACAGTTTTAAGCTAAGGGGGAGATGGTAGAACAAGTAACCAAGTCAGGCTTTCATATTTGAATAGTAATGTCTATATGTATATAAAAGCAGTAGAAAGGTATGATGCCTAACACATCCTTACCTCGGTGCAAAGTTTTGTACTTCAGCTATCACGATATCTACTTATGCCTTACATGTCATCTGTATGATCATACATCGTATTTGTGCACATCATAAAAAATCATGCATGCTTACAGTTCCTAGTATTAGGATTTCCAAACCAGGCAGTGTTACGCATCATATTCCATGAGCACAAAAACTCCAAACTTAGGTCATGCAGTTCATGACCTATGTTCTCATGCCATGCCTTAAAGTATGCTTAGTTCCCAGGACTTATGCTATACTCCTAATGATAAACTAAATTTAGATTTTGTCATGTAAATCCTCATTTTAGATTTCTCAATAAAATCTATGATGTTGATGTCCTATTCATCAGGCCTCAATTAAGTGTCAAGTGTGGTATAGTGTCATTCATGCTTCAGGTCCTCATGTTTTAACCTTCAGTAAACTCTCCTTATGAAATGATTTATTAATGAGCATTTTCTTAGAAGGGAGAAAGTAAATGTTTCCTGTTAAGAAAAGATTATTACATGCTAGTTTTACACGAGGCTGCAGTTATGAAGATATGATTAAATGTCATGTTGATGTGTGAGTGGATAAATGAATTTTAGTTATTTGAGTAGGCTTGAACATGGTGGGAGAATTCATTTCAGATCAGACCTCAGTGGGTAGAGTTATCAGAACCCAATATTCAATTCCAATACAGTCTCAGTTGCAGTAGTAGTTATAGTCTCAATCCAGTCCCAATCCAGTAATCAGATCAGTAACTTAGTTTAGTTTCAGATTGGCTTGACCATAGCATACAATTATCAGTTATTTAGTTATTAGTGTTTCAGTACCTCAGTTTATAGACTATTTAAGAGTCATGTTATATGCTTGGTCTTGCCTTCTCAAATAATATAGTTTTCATGAATTCAAGCTCAGTTATCTCCTGTTACACAGTTAGTCTTTACCTTATATGTATAATACCCTACAGTTTCAGTTCAGTTATTCAGTCTAAGTACAGTTCTATATTACTTGACCAAGTATTCAACTATCAACCACTCAAATAAACAAATAAGTTAGTGTGTTTATGCACTTATGCCTAACACCCATGTGAATATTTTAGTTGTCTCAAGAGAATGTTGTACTAAGGTGGAGAGTATAGTTGAGAGAGTATTCAAGGGATATGTCTAAGCTTGAAAAATTATTGTTGTAGTGCATAAGGCTTAGTCACTTCATCTTAGATAATGTTTCGTAGGCCCCGACTCATATTACAAAATTTTAGCCAGGATGTGATTTTCTTATTCAGCTATTTTATTCAGCCATGCCAAGACTCCTTACTCCCTAGAGCCACTAAAACTCTATAGAAAGAGTGTCAAAGAAAGGCTCCAGTTGAATATAAGTTTTTAGCATAAGTTAGTCCGCAATACCAACAATTCAGTTTAGTAGTTAGGCGGATAATGTTTGTATGGTTGGGTTTCCCATCCTTCTATCTAGTTACACTATTCGAAGCCTCATCAAAGTAACTATTCCAAGATGGAGAAACTAGGTAGTTATGTGTTTAGCTTAGTTCAGGTATCATATCCCAGATTCAGATCCTGGATATTCAGTAACGACTCAGTTTGGAGGTTCCCTATGTGTCATCCCATCTTTTCCTCGGTATCTCAGTCATGTCAGTATTCTTCAAGGTACATAATGTCCCAAAGGGGAGATACATCATAACCCCTGAGATATCATGTCCTAAACCTCCCTGTTTATCTTCACGTAACAAATCCATTTTGGAATAATGGGTACTCATAAGCAGACCCTTAAGTTCCAATCTCAACTGTAAGCCATATATTCAGGGGCTTAGTTTAGTTCATGATATTCAGTTCATGTATCCTGTTTTAGTCTCAGTAATATTCTTATGTTCCCGTTCATATATGTTTAGTAAATGATCTCAGGTCCATTAGTATTCTCAACTTAAGGTAACAGTCTTCCTTAGATTTGCTTAGTCCATGTTCAATCTCAATTATAAACTTGGTATCCACTACCATTGCATATTCAGTTATGCATTCACGAATCAGTTCAGTCATGTACTCATGCATCAGATGTACATGTCCAGTATATAAGCCCAGCTCATCAGTAATCCCATTAATTCATTCATGAATCATGTTCATTTATGTACTCATGCATCAGATATGCATGTTCAGTGTGATGATTCAATATATCAATAATTTCAGTCATGAAATCATGCTTCAGTTGTGCATTCCAGTGTCTTAATCTAGTCTATCAGTATTCTCAGTATACTCAGTCTCATTCGAGGATGAATATTCCAAAGGGGGAGATATTGTAAGACCTCGATAAATCCTAAGCTCAACTCAGTTTTTTAGGCTTGCTAAGGGGGTCCTAGACTTAGAAAATTCTACCTAAGTATTCAGACTTAGTATTATTTTGGCCTTCGTAAGTTGGCAACTCAATTTCAAGACTCTTATGACCTTCAAGTATTGATCTATAGATTGATTCATGATCAGGAATGTCGGTAGGTATTCCTGGACAAGTTTTAGATTTTTCAGACCTCTTTTAGACCATGTTTAGGTGACAAAAATAATGAGTTGATTCAATCTCGATACATCGCGTCGTCCATCACATCGATAGATAATTTTCCCTTAGCTCAGTGCAAATACCAGTGAACTAATATGGACTTGATGCGATGCATTGGCCATCACATCGATGCCAAAAACACAACATGTCGGTCTGCACGTTGATAATTTGTTTTTCAGTATTTAAAAGTCGCATCCTTAGGGATATTTTGGTCTTTTACCATGTCCTTCATCACCCCAAAATACAAAATTTAGCCTTCTATTAGCAATAGACTCATTATTTTACAAATTGTTCAAGAATAAAAACCCAAGGTGATTGAATTTCAAATTCAAGGCTCAAGATTCCACCATTAATCTTCAGGAATTTAGTAACCAAGGTATGTGAAGTTTTCATCCAAGGGTATCCTTCCACCCTTGGAGTCCAAGAAACTCTTTTAAAATTTAAGTTAATTGATTTCATGGATTTCTTGATGGATCTTGAATGTATTCATGATTGTGATGTTAATAGTGATCTAACTCCATGGTTTTTACCAAGTTTGATGCAAACTAGTTAATGGTGAATTGAACTTTGTGAACTTCATGTTAAATTCTTGAGTTTCAAGTTGAATGTAGAATTTATGATAGTACTAAATGTGTATTGATATGTGAAATACCCATGCTTATCAAGTGTTCGTCATAATGCCTATGTCAATTGACTAGCCTAAGCATAACATGCTATTATGTGAATTTAATCTTGCACATGCCCAATGTATATAAAGTGTTTGAAAAAAATGCCTAAGTGAATGTATTGTTAGTAAGCTAGTACCATTATGCTACTAAAGTTACGCAGTGATTTGATTTTCATGCTATTGAGTCCTGGGGGTATTTAATACGTGATAATTTAGCTGTATTTCTTGAGCCAATGTTAGTTACAAAATAGTATTCAGCCATGTCATGATCAGTAGAATTTAGTCAGTTATAGAACTCAGGAAACTTAGTAGTATTCAGTCAATTAATAGAATTCAGTATTATTCTGTTACTCCACAGAACTCAGTGAACTCAGTTTAGTTCAGTTAAACAATATAATCAGTAATAGTTCAATCTAACTTTGAACAGTTTAGAAATTAGTCCATGGTCTATTCAATTGGGAGTAGGATTAAGCATCGAGTGAACCCAAGGATGGGGACTCATCTACTAGTAGAGATTTTGATCCTTAGAAGCAGTCCTTGTGTTCCATAATTATATAGCCAGCATAGGTTGAGATATCAACCTGCCTTTTGAGGGTTGATGAGGTTATCTACCTGCTAGTTGAGGGTACCGCCATTCTTGTTCAGAGCACCTATCAGATGAGGGTGACTCAGCTTGTCTTTTCCTATGGAATGGTATAGACACCCTTCCAACTAGGTCTATAGATTGGACCCTAATCAATTTAGAGAGGGGCATATTGGTTAGATGATTACCTCCTACAGTCTCAATTTCAGATTCAGTCTCAATATAGAACTTAGTTCAGTTTTACAAATTTAGGATTGTCAGGTACAACCACTCAGCTTAGTATAGAATTCAGACCAGTTCTTCAGAACTAGGACTGTCAGATAAAGTCACTCAGTTATCAGATACACAGTATTAGTAAACTCAGATATCAGTAATTTAGAACTTAGTATCCAATATTATCAAGATTTTAGTTACTGTTTACATATTTATACATGTACTCTTATTCTGTTATAGTCATGTCATTCAGTTAGTATTTTTCATGCATATGAACCTATGCATCTCAGCCTACCTCAGTATATCAGTACATCTAAAGTACTGGAGCATACCTTTCTTTTACGTTATGATGTCTTATATCATAGGTTTAGATGCACAGGCTCCCAATCATACCTAGCAGCCCAATCTATCGGCAATAGGCTTAGTGGTAAGTCCTCATAGTTTGAGGACAGACTTATTATTTTAGTATTTCAATACTCAGTTTATTTTAGTAGTTGGAGTTATTTAGGGACTTGTCCCATCAACTCCTTGTTCAGATAGTAGAGGCTTTTTAGACTATAGACAGATGTTTCAGTATTTAGTTTTTGGTATTCAGTATTTATTTTTAGTTTAAACCTTATGGAAAATTTCTACCTAATTACAGCATTATTATACAGTTATTACAACAGGTACCGGTCATGGGTTAGTTTATGGTCTTTTGAGATTATGAGCACCGTGTAGTGTCCGAGGTACAAACTCATAGCGTTACACCAACCTAGTGGCTAATACTGCTACAACCAGGATTCGAAACTTTACCCAAATAAATTATTCTCAGGATCTACATCTGAAAAGGATCCACAAGAGTTCCTCAATCTGGTTCAAAAAGTCACACATATCATGGGAGTGACTTCCAGTAAGAGTGCTGAGTTAGCTACTAATTATCTACAAGATGTAGCTCATACGTGGTTTAAGCAGTGAAAGGTAGATAGGGGCATAGATGCAGAGCCCATAGAGTGGGAAAAGTTTGCTACTATTTTCCAAGATAGATTATTTCCCTTAGAGCTAAGAGAGGCTAACATGTTAGAGTTCATCAGCCTCAGATAAGGTAGTATGAGCGTAAAGGAGTATTCCCTCAATTTTACTCAATTAGCTAGGTATGCTCCTAATGTAGTGGCAGACAGTAAATCTAGAATAAGAAAGTTCATATCTGGAGTGTCAGATAGTATGGTTAAGGAGTGCAAAACAATGATGTTGATTAAGGAGATGGACATATCTAGGCTCATGATACATGCTCAACATATAGAGGAGGCTAAGAATAGAAAGAGAGAGAAGAATAACAAAAAAGCTAGAACATGTAGCTTTGATTTTAATCAGCATAAGTCATAGGGCAGTAACCGTTCCCAGTTTCATCCAAAGTCTTCAGTTCCAGCTCTGTCCTCATCCAGTGTTTCAGTCCCTAAGTTCAGGAATTATAGCAAAGGTAGGGAGCTAGGCTCTAAATCTCAGGGTAGTATCAACAGTTCTCGAACAAATACTCTTTGTCAGACTTATGGCAAGAACTATCAGGGTATTTGTAGAGCTGACAGTGATATTTGTTTTGGATGTGGCAAGCTAGGCCATAGAGTCAGAGATTATCCTTAGTCAGGTTCTCAGGGTCAGTATAATAATCCTTCCACTCAATCAGGTTGCCCTAATCAGCAGGGTGCCACTTCCAGCCACAAGTAGGCAACGCCCAAATAGGCTTTATACACTTCAGTCCAAACAAGATTAGGAAAATTCACCTGATGTGGTCACTAGTATGTTACAGACCTTCCATTTACATATTTATGCCCTGTTAGATCTAGGAGATTTTTTGTCTTTTGTAACTCCTTACATAGCAGTCGACTTCAAAGTCAAACCAAAAGTTTTAATAGAACTATTCTCAGTTTCTACCCCAGTAGGTCAGTTTATCATAGTCTGATGGGTAAATAGGAACTGTCTAGTTATGATGTCTTAGAAAGTAATTTCAGCAGACTTAATTGAATTTGGGATGGAAGATTTCTAGGTTATTCTTGGCATGGATTAGCTCCATTCATGCTATGCCTCAGTTGACTATAGGAACAAAATCATTCATTTTTAGTTTCCAAATAAACCAGTCCTTGAATAGAAGGGTAGTACTACAACGCTCAAGGGTTAGTTGATTCATAACCTAGAGAGAGAAAATTAATATCCAAGGGATGTGTCTATCATCTTGTGCGAGTCAAGGACTCTAGTTCAGAAACTCCCAGTCTTGAGTCAGTTCCAGTAGTAAATGAATTCTCAGATGTGTTTCCTGAAGATCTTTCTGGAATTTCTCCCATTAGGGAAATTGAATTCAGAATAGACCTTCTTCCAGATAGTCAACCCATATCTATTCTGACATAAAGATAGTTCCAGCAGAACTCAAAGAGTTAAAAGAGAAGTTAAAGGACCTTTTAGAAAAAGAGTTCACCAGACCCAGTGTTTCCCCATGAGGTTCACCAATCTTATTCGTGCATAAGAAAGATGATTGTTTTAGAATATGTATAGACTACCATCAGTTAAACAAAGTTACAGTCAAGAAAAAGTAACCACTTCCTATAATCGATGACTTGTTTGACCAACTTTAGGGTGCTAGTTACTTTTCTAAGATAGACCTCAGATCAGGCTATCATCCGCTTAGAGTTAGAGAATGTGACATTCTAAAAATAGCTTTCTGAACCCAGCATGGTCACTTTGAGTTTATAGTCATGTCTTTTGGTCTTACCAATGCCCTAACAACCTTCATGGACTTGATGAACCAAGTGTTCAAGTAGTACCTGGATATGTTTGTTATAGTCTTTATCAATGGCATTCTTATCTATTCCCATAGTGAGAATGATCACGTAGACCACCTTAGAATCATACTTTAGAATCTTAGAACTCATCAGTTATTCACCAAATTCTGTAAGTACAAATTTTGGCTAAGGTCAGTACCATTCCTTGGTAATATTATTTTCGGCGATGGCATTAGAGTTAATCCTCCAAAGACCAAACTAGTGATAAACTAGACTAAACCTATTTCTCTATCAGATATCAAGAGTTTCTTTGGTTTAGATAGATATTACCATTGGTTTGTTGAAGGTTTTTCATCTATTGCATCTCCCATGTCTAGATTAACTCAAAAAAAAGCCAAGTTTCAGTGGTCAAATTCCAACGAGAAGAGTTTTCAGGATTTGAAGACTCAAATCACCTTAGCCCTAGTTTTGACTTTGCCAAATGGTTTAGATGGGTTTATTGTGTACTGTGATGCATCCAGAGTAGGTTTGGGTTGTTCCCTCATGCAGAAAGGTAAGGTCATAGCCTAAGACTCTATATAGCTTAAACCTTATGAATAAAATTACCCTACTCATGATCTTGAGTTAGCAGTTGTAGTGTTTCCTTTAATGATTTGAAGACACTATTTTTATAGGGTGCGTGTTGATGTGTTCACAAATCATAAGAGCCTACAGTATGAGATTTCTTAGAGAGACTTTAATTTACGTTAGAGAAGGTGGTTAGAGTTATTGAAGGATTATGACATGCATGTTCTGTATCATTCGGGCAAAGATAATGCCCTGGCTGATGCTCTCAATAGACTGTCTATGGTAGTGTTTCTCTTGTTGAGGATGGTGAGAAGAATTTAGCTCAAGAAGTTCATTAGCTTTCTCGACTAGGTGTTCGCTTAGTCGATTTAGCAGAAGGTAATGTGTGAGTTCAGAGTAGTTTCGAACCTCTCTAGTTTTTGAGGTGAAGGAAAAATAGGATAGAGATCCCAGTCTATTGAAGTTGAAAGAGTCAGTCTTTAATCAGAAAGTAGAGGTTTTATCCTAAGAAAGAGATAGTATGTTGCGTTACCAGGGTTATTTATATGTACCAGGTGTAGATTTGGGGTGCATGGGAATCCCCTAAGTAACTTAATAATGTAATTTATGGGTACATAGGAATCCCTTCTTTAAAGAGGATAGCTAAGGACATTACATGCAAACTATGGTCGGTATGATGATATGAAACATTCCGGGATTTGGACCCTTACAAGAAAACATTCTTGAGTTTTGGATTTACTAGGCTTGGTATGGTATAACGGCACCAATCATACCCTTGGATACAAGTTACGAGGTGTATAGATGGATCACTCATACACTATGTACAGTGTTTGTCCTGGTAACTTCCCGAGGTACAACTCTACAAGGTATGAGTAATATAAAAGGATACGAGGGGTGCAAGGCAAGTCGTATTTTGCTTGTTAGTTGGTCGTGTAGAATCTGTCCATGGTATAAGATGTAGTATGCTATGGGATACCACTCATACCATTAGGAATGAGTTAAGTGGGTAAAGTAGTACAAAAACTAGTGTGTAGGGTCTTAGAAAGGTCTTGGGTATGAGTTGGGGTACCACTCATACCGTAGGGTATGTATGGCATAGGTAAGTCATACACTATATCGTGGTTAGTTTTAATTTTATGTGAAAAGTAGTATAGACATTTCATACTTTAAAACCCTTATGTCCTTACATTATATAACCCTTGGTGGCCTCTTATAACACTTTTCAAAGGATAGAAACACTCTAAATACTCTCTCAAACTAACTCTTGAATATTGGAGGCTAGGGTTTCTCAAATGTTCTTCAAAAGGGCTCAAGAGTCATGTTTCTCTTCAGAATATTCATGTATAAGACTGTACTTTTTTCCTCATTCTTAGTTCCAACTAAAGGCATGATTAATATGTTTTAAACATTGATTTATGAATAATAAATTATAGTTTTAAAATAATGTTTAGGGTGTTGATGCATATTGTTTGGTATTGGTTTACACTATATCTTTACATATTCTTTGTAATGGTTTGCACATATGGGTGCTTGTTGGTCATGGTTGAACAAATAGGTCATGAGTAACCCTGATTATAATGGTTTATGGTTTGGTTTTTGGCTTGGTAAAGGTATGCCCTCAACTAGTTCAATAAAATACCTAAAAGCATGTTTTTACTCCATTTGAACTTTCACAGGAACTATTGCATGGTATTGTTTGGTAATTGAGACCTAAATGGGTTAGGATGGTTTTTCATGCTTTAAATAGTGTGAATTATTTAGAGTGGTGAAAGGATAAGTTCTTGGTGCTTATGGTTGGTTTAAATGAAATCCTTATGGGGTACATCAGAATCTCCCAAGTGAATGAAATTGGTTTGAATAATGGTTATGGTTAATTCAACTCCTTGTGGGGTACAATGTATTGCCCCAACTAAACATGTTAATGGAATACTTGTGGGGTACATGAGACCCCCCCAAGAAAGTTAATAATGGAACACTTGTGGAGTACATAGGACTCTCCTAAGTTAACTTGGTAAATGGGTACATGAGAATCCATTTACCTTAAAAGGTTTATCTAAGGACAAAACTTTCAAATTATAGTTGATATGATGATACAACTATTAATAGCCTTAGTTAATAATAAATAGATTAATGGATTGGTTGGTTGGAAATGGTTTTAATTGGGCAATAATGATGGGGTATGATATCTAACCCTGAAGGTGGGAGATAAATGAATGAATGTTGTAAACTCATGTTTCCTGACATGAGGGTTAGGGAATGGCATCCCTTTATGATACTATGAGGTATATAAGAGTCCTCTAAGTACATTGTACATAAGTATCATAGAGGGTAAGGGTACTCAAAAATCCCTTAATCTTATGGTATCTCCAGTTCGTGCAGCTACATGCATTGGGGCCCGTTCAAGGGGTTACACTGGACCCATATAGCCAGTGGGTGGGTAAGGATGGTTAAGCTTTACATACCCAGGTTAATGGTTTTAAATTCTTGCTAAACCCGGTTCCTTTTCCCGATATAGTTATATATATATGTATGGTTTTTATGTATATGGTTGGTTTACTTGTTTTTTACTAGTTGGCATTATTATATCCATATCCTTAGTTTATGCTAGCATTCCCCCACTAACCCATCCTCGAGTGGTTGTATCCCTATACAATGTAGGAACCGACCATTTTACTCCTCTTGGTTAGTGATCAGATTTGGGATCAGCTATAGTTTTGAAGTTGTGATATTTTATAGTTTGGAAGGCATCTATTTTATGTCATGGATTACTTTATTTATTTTTTTCTTTCATAGACTTGGATTATGACTATATCGGGGGCATGTCCTGACTAGGTACTCTTTGGTTTGGTTTAGAGGCTTTGTATAGACAATGGTGGACTTGGGTATGGTTTTATCATGTTATGTTATATATATATACATACATATTGGGGTATTGTCTTGGTTTTGTCTTATGGTTTTGCATGGTTATTGGGTAGATTGACTTAGTTATGTTGACCTTGGATATAGGCTTATCCCAAAGTCACCATATGGTGGATATGTTAGATTTTTTTATGTTTAGATTTCATCTGACTTAGGGCATATTTTGGTTGGTTAGGTTGGATATTGGTGGTGTTCTTTGGTTAGGGTTAGACTTGAGATTTCCCATTATGATAAGGCCCCGATTTAGGTCATGTCAAGTTGGTCTTAGATATTTAGATTTTGGTGTCATGGGGTGTCCACAAAGATGTGTTGAGTAGAGTCTTGGTTATAGGTATGTTGTGCATTATACTTATAATCAGGAGGCTATGAGTCATCTAGGAATGTTTCATTTCGTGGTGTTCTAAATTCAGGCTAGAAGCCTAAGGTCTTGAACTTTTCCCTGAAGCTTCTTTGGTTCACTTTTTGGATCATGTCCTCTGGACAACCTAAAGTTTATAAAAACTTGCCTGTTTCATTCGAGGACAACAGGGATGGATCTAGTCTAACTCATTGGGCACAGGCCCAGTCAAGGATTGCAGCTTCTGGTTTTCCCTATGAAATCCCATCGATCTCCATTAACCCTATTATGAAAGGTGGCAGACATGCTCAGTCACCTCATGGATAGGTTACTACTACTGAGTTTCATTATTCTATTAATCTATTATCCAAGATAGTGACAACTCTATCACGCTATTCCAGTCCTATTGGTACGGAAAAGAATGAGGCAAGGTTGGGAAATAAGCAAGGTAAGGGGTCCCAGTTTTCTAAACAAAGGGGGAGGCCAATGGCATGGTGGTAAATAGCCCAAGAAGAAGATTGGATGGGTCTTAACTCCTATTTTATGACTTATGCTCCCTACCTGAACCCATTGGAAAACAAGTGTTTTTAGATTTTCCTTGGGCACAAGGTGCCCAGTCATGGGCCAATAGGGCCCAATTCACATCATTCTGTCCTCCTTGTAGAGTTTATGGTTGGTCGCACCATGGTTGTTATGGGAAAGAGAAGGATCATTATTTTAGCTATGGTCAATTGGGTCACATAAAATAGGAATGTTCCGTAAGTATTGTTGCTTAGAAAAATAGGATATAGGTTGCTACTTCACTAGCTCTTACACCAATGAGTTCTACCTCTAGCTCCAACATGGTTCAAGATCGTCTCAATAACTTTACTATCTTTCGAAAGTCTGAGGCATCTTGTGATGCCGACATGGGTTTGTTGAAAACTCCTTTCTTTATGGTGTGTATGGTTTACTTGGTTTGAGATCCCTTTTTTATGGGCCCATTTGTACTTGTGTATTTTAGTCATGGTCCCAAGGTTATCTCAAGCTCTTTTCTTTTCTGTTTCTACCTCGGTAGGTGACTCTATCATTTCCAAAAAAGTATGTGGGTGTGTGTCATATCTATTGGTAATAAAGGGGTTTTGGTGTATTTGCTTGACTCAGATGTGGTGGATTTCAATGTCATATAGGCGATGAATTAGTTACGCTCATGCTATGACTCATTAGGCTGTCAAATCCATAAAGGTTACCTTTAGGCTCCTTGGTGAGTCAGTTATGGAATGAGAGGGATGTTACATTCCCTAGTCATTAGGGAAAGGGTTATATCATATCTTAGAATTTGGAGATTGGTCTCTATTATTTGGTTCGGGTTAATGATTCTAACTCGGAAGGTCTTTTCTTGTATTCAGCTTTAGTGGTGACTAAATTTCCTGAGGTCTTCTTGATTAACCTCATGGAGTCTTTCTAGTAGGGAGGTTGGTTTGGGATTAGTCTCATTTGGGTCATTTCCAATTTCTATTCTTTTGTTATAGAATAGTTTCATTTCAGTTAAAGGAGAAATTAAGGGATGTTATAGATAAAGGTTCGATCTATTCTGGTGCTACTCCGTAGGGTGCTTTTCTGATTTCATTCATAAGGGGAATAGTTCCCCTAAAATAAATGGATTGTTGGTGGGTGAATAAGGGATTTGGAATGTTCTTTTTGTAGGGTGGACCATGCATAGGTATGTTCTATATGGTTACTTTGCTAGTAGTACACGGTGGTTGGTAGATGCTAGGCTCAAACCTTGATGCTTGATCTTGGTAAGGGAAGCATGTTAGCTCGGGGATAGCAACCCATCAATTTTTGAGAGGATAAGATTGATAATTTGGGTTAAGTTGTGATATATAGGCTAGAAATTTAGGTTAAATGGAGGGACTGGGGATCTAGTAATTCGATGGGTTAGATCATAGATATTGCATGTATCTTTGTCCCTAAACTTGTACTTTATTATTGCATGAAATTGATTATTAAATTCATGGATTTGAAAGTGGGTTTTGGCACAAATTAAGGTCTTTGACATAATTACTCATTTAATTTATTCTCTATGAATTATGACACAATATTTATGCTTTATTAATGTTTATAAACATTGTGGGATGCATGGGAATGGTAAATAGATTTTGGGGTACTACGGATTACCCAATTACTTGGTTCTGGTCTTGGAAATTATATGCCCTCAAACTATTTGTGAAATTTCCAATGAATATAATTTTTCATATAGGTTGACTATTCTTGAAGCTTTGCATTGCATAAATAGTTATGGGAATATGAATTTGTTTTTGTTGGATTCAAATAATTTTGGAAATACCTTGGTGGCAATGGTTTGATTTTAAATGGTTTTGGTTTAATTAGAAACCTTGGAGTCAATTTGGTCTAATGGTTTTTACATATCTATGCTGGGCTCTAGGTAGTAGTGGGATGACTAAGGTTCTAGGTATAGGATAACCAAGCATCACTGGTGTAGGTCTTTGGTGATTTTCATTAAAGCGGAGTATTGTGCTTGTAGGTGCAATAGGGTGAAGGTTGATGGTTAGTCTAAAATTTTCTTTTAGTGGTGGACTTTAAGGGAAGGTTAAGTTGCATAATCAAGTAATTCTCTTCTATCTCGATTAAGAGTGTACTCTACTAGTGTTGTAGGCATTCTTATAGAACTTATGCTTAAGGTACAAATTTTGTGTTTGCCTTGTTCCCTGGATATGAGTCTTAGCCTTATTTTACATTACCTGTAGTTTATGCAGTTATGTTTCTTTCATTTTCTAGTCTAAGGACTCCTTCTATGGTATGGTTTGGTTGGTCGGGATGTTTCTTCATTATGACCTAGGTGATTGTTATGAAGTACTTCATGCCTACAGTGCCATGTCTTGTTTTGGGGGTCTTGCCTTGGGAGGCATGGATAAATTCTTGTACTTCGGTTCTTTAATGACTCACCTTATGTTGGAGTGGTAGTGGTTAGGGAAACATGGTCATGTTTTGAAATGAATAATGTAGAAGTCCCTAAGTGGGGGAGGTTCTAGGGGGATTACTTGAACCCTGGTTTTGGAAGAAGAGGCAAGGTTGTTGTCATGAGAAATGGTTAGGAAAGGAAAAGATGGTGGAAACCTTGGTGAAAGTTATAAAGTGTGCTAGATTTTTGGAAGGATAGATCATACCGAGGGTATATAAGCAGTAGGCTTGAATGTTGTGATTGGTAGATATACCAATAGTTTTATTGGGTACTTAAGAGGCCTGGGGAGGCATATTTTATGAATTATTTTCATGGCATAATTGTGTTATGGTTTTGGGTGTTCAATTACAGGTTAGGGATTTTAGTTAAGATGGTTGGATATGGTTTTTCCATGTCCTTTATTCATGGTTTCTATATTATAATGGTGATGCAAGCGAAGTAGTGTTTTGGGATAGATATAAGGAGTCGAGCCCGGTAGCCTAAGTTAACTCCTTTTTATTTGGATAGGATGGAACATGGAAGTGGTGGTGTATAGTTTGACTCAAGCTCTTATGGTAGTGTGTCTTGGTAAATTCTAAATCAAATTGGATTTGCTCTTTAGAATGAGTCCATTCATCCAGTAATTTATGTGTTGTGCAGAGGTGAGGTATGGATGGTCCTTGGTTGGTTGGTTCCTTTGGTTGCTATTGGTATCTTGTATTCTTGTTCCTTAAGGAGGCCCCGATGAGGATCTTGGATTGGTAATTTTACCGGTTTCAAACAAAAGGTATGGCTTTGGTAAAGGTTCCATGGTAAAACTAAAAGCCCAAGAAAACCATTTGGGAGGCAGAAGAGGACATGGAATCCAAGTATCTGCATTGGTTCCTTATTTTAATAATTTGTGTGTAGGGTATGTGTGATTCAATACTTCTCTATTTTCTAACAAGGTCAAAGGTAAGGAATGGTTACTTTTGAATCTTTGTTTTCTAACTTAGTTGGAAGTCGGGATAGAGGTGTTGGGGTTTAAATTGTGTTTGGGTTAGGTAATGATCTTCTTGTCTTGGCTTATGTCCATGTCCTCTATTTTGGGTGGAGGAAAGTTTTTCGTGTGTTAAAGTGATGCCTCATGCATGTTCTTTCCCTTACGCATCATTCGAGGATGAATGATCCTAGTGGGGCATACTGAAACACCCAGGGATTTGGACCCTTGCAAGAAAATTATTGAGTTTTGGATTTACTAGGCTTGGTACGAGTCAAGGGTACCAATTGTACCCTTAGATATGAGTTAGGGGGTGTCTAGGTGGCTCACTCATACATTAGGTAGTATGTTTGTCTTGGTTATTGCCCAAGATATGACTAAACAAGGTATGAGTCGTAAAGAAGGATACGTAGGGTATAAAGCAAGTCATATATTACTTGTTAGTTGGTCTTGTAGAATTTGTCCATGGTATGAGATGTGGGTATAGTTTGTTTTACCACTCATACTCTTAGGTAAGAGTTAAATGGGTAAAGTCGTATAGGAACCAGCGGGTAGGGTCTTAGTAAGGTCTTAGGTATGAGTTGGGGTACCACTCATACCCCAGGGTACGGATGACATAGGTAAGTCATACACTATATTGTGGTTAGTTTTAATTTTAAGTCAAGGGTAGTTTGGACATTTCCTACTTCAAAATCCTTATATACACACTTTATATAACCCTTGGTGGCCTCTCATAACACTTGTTGAAGGATAGAAACACTTTAAATACTCTCTCAAACTCACTCTTGAAGATTGAAAGCTAGGGTTTCTCAAGTGTTTTTCAAAAGGGCTCAAGAGTCATGTTTCTCTTTGGAATCTTCTTGAATAAGGCATGTACTTGTTCCCTCGTTGTTAGTTACAACTAAAATCTTGGTTAATGTGTTTTAAACATTGATTTATGAATCATAAATAGTAGTTTTGAAATAATGTTGAGGATCTTGATGCATATTGTTTGGTATTGGTTTAACCTTTGTCTTTCCATATTTTTTATAATTATTTGCACTTGTGGGTGCTTGTTGGTCATGGTTTAACAAATGGTTCATGAGTAACCCTATTATAATGGTTTATGCTTTGGTTTTGGTCATGGTAAAGGTATGCCTTCAGCATGTTCGATAAAATGCATAAAAGGATGTTTTTACTCTATTATTGAACTTTCATTGGAACTATTGCATGGTATGGTTTGGTAATGGAAACCTAAATAGATTTGGATGGTTTTGCATGTTTTAAATGGCATGAATGATTTTGAATGGTCAAAGGATAAGGTCTTGGGACTTATGGTTGGTTTAAATAAAAACCTCGCGGGGTATATCGGAATCCCCCAAGTGAATGAAATAATGAAATTGGTTAGAACAATGGTTATGGTTAATTGAAATCCTTATGGAGTACAATAGAATCCCTTAAGTAAATATGTTAATTGAATACTTGTGGGGTACATGGGACTCCCCCAAGTTAACTTGATAAATGGGTACACATGAATCCCTTTACCTTAAAAGGTTTGGTTAAGGACAATACTTGAAACTTATTGTAGGTATAATGATACCCCTATTAATAGCCTTGGTTAATAATAAATGGAATAATGTATTGATTGGTTGGAAATGGTTTTAATTGGGACATAATGGTAGGGTGTGATAGGAAACCGTGAAGGTGGGAGTTTAATGAACAGACACTAGAAACTCATGTTTACCGACATGAGGTGTAGGGAATGGTGACCCTTTATTATACTATGAGGTATACTGGAATTCTCTAAGTACATTGTACATATGTATCATGGAGGGTAATGGTACTCGATAATCCCTTACTCTTATGGTATCTCCAATTCGTATAGCTACATGCATCAGGGACCATTCAGGGGTTACACTAGACTAATATAGCCTGTGGGTGGTGAAGGACGGTTAAGCTTCACATACCCAGGTTAATGCTCCTCAATACATGCTAAACCCAGTTCACTTTCCCTACATAGTTATATATATATATATGGTTTGTATGCATATGGTTTGCTTACTTGGTTTTTACTTATTGGCATTATTTTATCCTTATCCTTAGTTCATGCTAGTATTTCCCTGCTTACTTGTCCTCAGGCGGCTGTATCCCCATACTATGTAGGAACTGCCATTCTACTACTCCTGCTTCATGATCAGATTTGGTATTAGCTATTAGATTAAAGTGGTGAGCTTCCATAGTTCGAAAGGCATCTATTTTATGTCTTGTATTGCATCATGCACTTGTCTTTCAAAGACTTAGATTATAGCTATGTCGGGGGCATGTCCCGACTAAGTACTCTTTGCTTTGGTTTAGAGTGTTTGTATGGACAACCGTGGACTTGGGTATGGTTTGATCATTTTATGTTATATATATATATATATAAATATACATTGGGCTATTATCTTAGTTTTGGCTTATAGTTTGGAATGGTTATTGGTTGATTTGGTTGGATTTATTAGTTATTAGGTGGATTGACTTGGTTGGGTTGGCCTCAGATATAGGCTTATCTCAAAGTCACCACATGGTGTATTTGTTATCATGTTACATATTTGGAGTGTATCCGAATTAGGGTATATTTTGGTTGGTTGGTTGGGTATCAGGGGTGGTCTCCGATTTTGGTTGGACTTCAGATTGGCCATTATGATAAGGCCTCGGTTTGGGTTATGTCATGATACCACTACTTATAGCCTTGGTAAATAAAAATTAAAATTAGGGGTTTGGCTGTGTGCTAATGATTTTAATTAGGAAATTATAGCGGGCGTGATAGCTAATTGTGAAGGTGTGAGTCCAATGAACGGACACTGGAAACTTATTTTTGTCGACATGAGGATTATTCATGGAGACTATATATAATATTTATGTGGAACACAGAAATCCCCTACACTAAACTTGTATATACGTATCATAGAGAGTGAAGGGTACACAAGAATCCTCTACTCCTATGGTATTGGCGGGTCATGTGGCTATATGCATCGGGACCAGTTCAGGGGGTAACACTGGACCCATATAGCCCATGGGTGGTTCTAGGAATGTTAAGCTACACATACCTGGTTATTGGTTATTAGGCATACTAATCCCAATTCACTTTCTCGTCATGGATTATATATATAAATATGTATGGATGTGTATGCATATGTTTGTTTTCTTGGTTTTAAAGGTTGGATTATTTTTTCCTTATCCTGAGTGCATACTAGAGTTCACCCGCTAACATATCTTTGGGCCTATATCTCCACGTAATATAGGAACCAACCATACTACTCCTCTTGCTCATTTATCAGATTTGGTGGCAGTCGGTGTCGGATTAAAGTTGTCAGCTTCCATAGTTCAGAAGGCATCCATTTCATGTTATGGGTTTCTTTTCATATTTTTTTACTTTATAGACTTGGTTTTGGCTATGGTCGGGGGCATGTCCCAACTAGATATACTTTGGATTGGTTTAGAGGCTTTGTATGGACTATTGTAGACTTGGGTATGGAATTATTATGACATATATATACATTGGGTTATGGTTTTTGGTTTGGTTGGTTATTGGATGGATTGGCTTGGTTGGGTTGGTCTAGGTAGTAGACTTATCCCAAAGACATTATATCTTCAATTACGCTGTCTTGTTATATGTTTGAAATTCATCCAAGTTAGGGTATATGTTGGCTGGTTGGATTGGATATCAGGGGTGGTCTTCAGTCCTGGTTGGACTTTAGATGCCCATTATGAGAAGGCCCTGGTTCGGGTAGCATCAAGTTGGTATCAGAGCCTAGGTTTTGGTGTCATGGGGTATCCACAAAATCATGTCGAGTTGAGTCATGCTTTTAGGTGTGTTGTGCACCACACTTATAATTAGGAGGCTATGAGGAATTTAGGAATGCTTAACTTTCTTGTTGTTCTACTTTCAGGCTATGGAGTATGAGGTCTTGAACTCCTCCCTATTTTCTTTGGTTTACTTTTCAGATCATTCCCTTTCAATGATTTAACAATCATGGAAACTCACCTGTCTTACTCCAAGATGAAATGGATGGATCTCATCTAACTCATGGGGCACAGACCCGGTCAAGGGTCATAGTGTCTAGTTATCCTAGTGGAGTTCCACTAATTTCCACTAACCCTACTTCGAAATGTGGAACTCAAGTTCAGTTACCTCAATGAGAGGTTACCAATGTCTAGTTTCAACATTCTATTCATCTATTGACCTAGATATTGAAAATTATGTCACGCCAATCCGGTCTTGATTTTCTAAACAAAGTGGAATCCAATAGTATAATTGTGAGTGGTCTATGAGAAAGAGTTGAGTGATTCCTAACTCCTACTCTATGGATAATTCTCCCTATCCAAATCTATTGGGAGATAAATTATTTTAGAGTGGTAATGCTTTTAGTGCACAAAGTTCCTAATCTTAGGCCAGTGGGGTCCAATCACCACCATCCTACCTTCCTTGTAGATTTTGTAGTTGGCCGCACAATGATTGTTGTGAGAAAGGAAGGAATTATTATTTCAATTATGGTCAGTTAGGTGGCAGGAGTATCCCACAAAGATTGTCGCTTGGGAAAATATAATACAGGTTGCCACTTTTCTAGCTCTTGCACTGAGGGGTGTTTTTCTGGCTTCGGCACTGGTCGGGATTCTCTCAATGACCTTACTATCCTTTAGGAGTTCGAGGCATCTCCTAATGCTGACACTGGTATATTGAAAACTCTCTTCCCGTTATGTGTGTTGCTTACTTGGTCTGGGGTCCTCTCTCTCTTATGTGACCCTATTTGTGGCTGTGTATTTTGGTTTTGTTTAGAGTATATTTCAGACCTATTTTCTGTCTCTACCTCGGTAGATGACTATGTGATTGGTAAAAGAGTCTATATAGGGTGTGTGGTCTCTGTTGGTAGTAAGATGACTTTGGTGGATTTGTTTGAATAAAAAATGGTGGATTTTGATGTTATTCTGGGGATGGATTTGTTGCACTCGTACTATGCATTATGAAAGTGTCGGAGCCGTAAGGTTGTCTTTGAGCTTACTGGTGAGTCGGATATTGAATAGGAGAATGGTCACCAAGCTCCTACGGATAGTGTATATCATACCTTAGATCTCTAAGACTAATCTCCAAAGGGGTGTCTCTATTATTATCTGGTCAAGGTTGAAGATTCTAACTTGGAAGGTCCTTCTTTACATTTGGTTTTGGTGATGAATGAGTTTCCTAAGGTTCTCCTTGATGACCCTAATGGTGTCTTCTAATAAGGAGATTGAGTTGGGGATTAATCTTATTTCGGACACTTTTCCAATTTCTATTCCTTCTTTATAAAATAGATTTGGTTGAGTTAAAAAAGCTTAAGGAACAATTAAAGGACCCCCTATATAAAGGTTTCATTCGTCTTAGTGTTTCTCCTTGAGGTGATTCTATTCTTTTATACATAAGGGGGATGGTTTCTCCTGGAAGTATGTAAGTTATCGGTGGGTGAATGAGGAATTTAGAATGTCCATCTTGTGGAGTGGACCATATGTGTATATTTTATTTGGGATACTTTGTTACTAGGGAATTGTGGATTATGGATACTAAGTTTTCACCTAGATGTTGATTTTGATTGGGGGGTGGGGTATGTCAACTCGAGAATAGCAATGCGAGAATTATGGAGCTAGATTTTTTTGGTTGGATAAGGTGTGCGGAAGGGGTAAGGTTGATGACTTGGGAGAATATGGAAGTGGGAAAGTTATGACATATAGGTTGGGGGTTTAGGTTTAATTGGTGGATTGGGGATTAAGTAATTGGATAGGTTAGAGCATAGAAGTTTGTATGACTATGGTAGACTCTAGGTAGAATTTGGATGGATGAGGTTCTAGGTATAGGAGAACAAAGTGTCCCTTAGTGTACACCTTTGGTGATACCTATTAGAGTAGAGTATTGTGCTTATAGGTAAAATAAGACGGAGGTCGAGGTATAACCTTAAATTTTCTTCCAGCAGTACACTTGAAGAGAAGGTTGGGGTGTATTTACTCCTATTCTAGTGATTCCCTCCTATCTCGATTAAGAGGACACTTTGCTAGTATTGCATACATTTTGGTAGACCTTATACCTAAGGTTTGCATTCTCCATTTGCCTTATTCCCTAGATATGAATTTTGACCTTATGTTACATTACTTGTGATATACACAGTCATGTTTCTATTGATGTGCTGTCCTAAGGACTCCTGCTGTGGTGTGTTATGTCGGGATGAATCTTCATTTATGACCTAGGTTGTTGTAATGAAGTACCTCATGCCTATTGTACCGTTTCTCATTTCACAGGTCTCTCCTTGAGTAGTATGAGTAATTCTTGTATTTTGGTTGCTCAATGACCCTTTTTATGTTAGGGAGGTAGTGGCTATGGAGGTTTAGAGATGTTTTGAAATAGGGGAAAATAGAAGTTTCTTATAGGGGAGATTCTAGGGTGATTACTAGAACTGAGGTCATGGAGAAAAAAAGGAGGGTGAGGTAAGGTTATTGTCATAGGGGATAGCTAGGAGAGGAGTAGGAGGTGAAGATCCTTTGAAAATGATAGAGGTTACTAAATCTTTGGAAGGGTAGACCATACCACGGGTATTGGGTAATTAGGGATCTAGACTGCAGTGGTGGGGCGGAGTAGTGTTTTGGATGGATGTAATTAATAGATCCCTGTGGCCTAAGTTAACTCCTTTTTGCTCTGGATAGGCTTAAACATGGAAGTGGTGTATAGCTAGACTCAAGTTCTCGTAGTGATGTGTCTATGGGGAATTTTAAGATGGATTGGGCTTGTCCTCTAGCATGAGTTTCATTCATACAATACTCCATATGTCTGTATTGAGGGAAGGTGTAGGTGATCCTTCGTTGGTTGTTTCCCTTGGATGGTATTGGATTCTCAGACTCCTTGTCCTAAGAAGGTCTCGGTGAGGATCTTAGGTCGACAAGCTTGCCGGTTGCGAACAAAAGGTGTGGCTTTGATGAAGGTTCTATGGTGGAACCAAAAGTTTGAGGAAGCTATTCGAGATATGGAAGAGGAAATGGAGTCCAAGTATCCACACCGGTTCTCTATTTTGAAAATTCGTTCATAAGGTATGTGTTCTTCATCACATCTTTGTTTTCTAAGTTGGTTAAAGAAAAGGTTGGTTTCCTTCCATCTTTGTTTTCTAACTTAGTTAGAGGTCAGGATGGAGGTGTTGGGGTGTAATTCATGCTTGGGGTATGTGATGACCTTCTTATCTTTGTTTTTTGTCTTTATTTTCTAACTTGTTTGAAAGGAAGTTTGATGTGTATCAATGTGTTAACTCATGCTTGGTATTGCCTTTAACCTTTATTCGAGGATGAATGATCCTAAGTGGGGAAGAATGGAACACCCCAAACCTGGAACCTTGCAAATTTTCTTGAGTTTTGAACATTCTGGACAACATACAACTTAAGGGTGCTAGTCATATGCTTGGGTATAGTTTAAGGGCCTTCCACTCGTATGATAATTAACATTGTTGGGTTTGTTTATGTCTAATATATGAGTTGTCATCATACTAGTCGTATGATAGGGTAAGAGTGGCATCTTTCCAAATGGTATGATACCTATTGTCTATTCTAGTGGATTTTGACCAAATTACGATTCCAAGGGTACTACTCGTATGTTAGGATACGAGTTAGGAAGGTGTGGTCATATGATGGATAGTATGGAGGTCTAAAATGATGTCAGGGTACGAGACAAAGGTACCACTCGTACCTTAAAGTATGATTTAGGGGTATGGGTTGTACCCTCTTGCGATTAAGATTTTAGCTTTTAAGCTAAGGATAGTTCAGACATTTCCCACCCTAAGACCCTTAGGTCCCTATATTATATAACACTTGGTGGCCTCTCATAACTCACTTGGAAAGATAGAAACACTCTCAAATCCTCTCTAAAATCTCTCAAGAAGGTTGGCTAGGGTTTTCATCAAGGTGTTCATCTAGAGGCTTAAGAGCCAAGTTCATTCCGTAAATCTTCATTATTAAAACATGTTACTCCTCCCTCATTGTTAGTTCCAACCAAAGGCATGCTTTATGAATGAATTTAATGGCATAATTGTGGTATGGTTTTGGGTTTTGAATATAGGTTGAGGGTTTTTCTTATTAATTGTTTTTTTTATTGTTTTCCCATGTTTTAATTATGGGTTTCATGCTTTAATGGTGTTTTGAACATGTGGTTGCATGGAATAGTTAATTTGTATGTGGTTTTGGTTTCGAAAACTATATGGCCTCAACATGTTTGATAAAATGCCTATGAGAATGTTTTTACTATATGGTTGAAATTTCATTGAAAACTTTTCATGGTTTAAAGTGGTAATGGAACCCTAACTGGTTTTGATGGTCTTTAATGGTTAAATGGTAAGGTATTGGTGGTCATGGTTATGGATTAATTGAATACACTTGTTGGGTACATGGGAATCCCCCAAGCAAACTTAATAATGATCATCTTGTGGGGTACAAGGGCATCCCCTAAGCAATTTAATAATATAATCTATGGGTACATGGAAATCCTTTTTGTAAAGACGATAGCTAAGGACATTACTTCCAAGTTATGATCGGTATGACTATACCACTACTTATTGCCTTGGTTAATAATAAACGAAATTGGTGGTTTGGTTATGTGCTAATGGTTTTAATTGGGCAATAATGTGTTATAGCTAATCGTGAAGGTGTGAGTCCAATGGATGGACACTAGAAACTCATCTTTGTTGACATGAGTATTGGTCATGGCGACCATATATAATACTTATAGGTACACGGAAATCCCCTAAGTTACACTTGTATATATGTACCATGAAGAGCGAAGGGTACATGAGAATACCTTACTCCTATGGTATCTCCGATTCGTGTGGCTACACGCATCAAGGCCCATTCAAGGGGTAACACCGGATCCATATAGCGTGTGAGTGGTTCCGTGTTCCGTGTTCCATGTTGTATTACGAATCTGTGTGCTTTCCCCTGCTTTCCTCTGCTTTATATTACTTATGGGTGCCGTATTTATGTTATGTAATCTGCTTCTGTGCTGCACTATGTGTTTGTGTGGTATCTCGTGCCTTGAGCCGGGGGTCTATCGGAAACAGCCTTTCTACTTCATCAGAGGTAGAGGTATGGACTGCGTACATCTTACCCCCCCCCAGACCCCACTAGGTGGGAATACACTGGGTTTGTTGTTGTTGTATATATATATATGAATGGTTGTGTATGTTTATGGTTGTTTACTTTGTTTTAAAGTTTTTTATTATTTTATCATTATCCTGAGTGCATGCTAGCGTTCACCTGCTAACCTATCTTCAGGAGCTGTATCCCCATGTGATGCAGAAACTGGCCATACTACTCCTCCTGCTTATTAATCAGATTCGAGGGCGGTCGGTGTTGGATTGAAGTGGCGAGCTTTCATAGTTCGGAAGGCATCCATTTCATATTATGGGTTTTTTCATACTTTTGGTATTTCATAGACTTCATTTTGGCTATGGTCGGGGGCATGCCCCGACTAGATATTCTTTTATTTTGTTTAGAAGATTTGAATGGACAACTATGGACTCGGGTATGGAATGATTATGATACATAAATATATATATATTAGGTTATATTTTTTGGTTTGGTTGGTTATTGGATAGATTGAATAGGTTGGGTTGGTCTAGGTAGTAGACTTATCCCAAAGTCATTATATTTTCAAATACGCTATCTTGTTATATGTTTGGAATTCATCTGACTCAGGGTATAGGTTTGGTTGGTTGTATTATGTATTAGAGGTGGTCTCCATTCCTGGTTGGAGTTGAGATGCCCATTATGACAAGGCCATGATTCGGGTCATGTCAGGAGAACCCCATAAAGACACACTCAGTCTAATGAAACCCTTAACAAGAAGATCCTAAAGTCGAGAATTCAGATCCTTAAGATTGATGGGGGACATAGGGTAAGGTTCCATAGAAATAGGTAAGGTTCCCAACTCAAGATCAATAATAAACTCAATACCACCATCAGGAGGAACACCAGATTTATCAAAAGGGAAAACATTAGGAAACTCATGGACTATAGAAACAGATTCAACCGACATATTCTCGATACTAACATAACAAATATAAGTAAGACAAAACATGCAACCACTTGAAATAAGTCTTCTAGGTCAAACATAAGAAATAATCCCCATTTACTCACAGTTAATATCTCCCTTCTACACAATCGAGGGTATGTTGGGCATGACTAAGGTAACGGTCTTGGAAAAACAATCCAAGACCGCACAATAGTAGGGCAACCAGTCTATGCATAAAATCATAAAATCCACCATATCTAACACAATAAGATAAGCCTGAGTATGAAACTCTCAAACAGTCACAACAAACTATCTATAAACCCAATCCACTACTAAAGAATCATCCACAGTAGTAAATACACATAATGACATAGATAAATAATCCAAATATTACTCTAACCGTGAGGCATAATAAGCAGACACATAAGAATAAGTGGATCTAGGATCAAATAAAGAAAAAGTCGACTGATGGAACACAAAAATCATACATATGATAACAACATCTGAAGACTCAATCTTTGATCTAGTAAGTACGATATACAATTGGCCACGCCCACCACCTGGCTAGGTGTAACGCCCCGAATCTAATACCTGGAATGCTACATGGTGCTAGCAATCTCGAAGGACCACAAGCTAACCCATGATGGATATCTGTAATTGAGAACTGTACAATATACTGTTTAAATACTGAATAAATGGGCTGAAAGGATATAAAGTTCAAATATCTGATAAAACATAACATCTGGAAATACGGTATATCAATACAAAAACTGAAATAAACTGTCTAAACATGCTAGTCTAAAAGCCTCTAAACTATCTGAAAAATGTGGAGTTGATGGGACATGTCCCGAACTAACTACGTCTACTAAAACTAAAATAATAAAGTAACAAAATAATCATGTAATCCTCGAATGATAGGGACTCACTACAAATCTACTGCTACTGGTTGAATCTAAAGCTAAGTGCGATCGGGAACTTGAGCATCTGAACATATTGTATATAACACCATAGCGTAGAAGAAAAGTATGCATCAGTACGTCCGAATATACTGTATACAAAGAGAGGTAGGTTAAATGCATGGGGTTCATATGCATGAACAATACTAACTCACTGAATAACATGAACATGAGAATACAAGCATGAATACATAACTATAAAAGAGATCATGATAATACTGACTACTGAGACTGAATACAAATAACATGAGTTTTATATAACTGGTATACTACTAACTGAGAGACTGTGTCTAACAATCTTGATTCTAATGGAACTAGATAAGTTCCATACTGAACTGAGTGACTGTATCTGACTGTCCTAAATCTGAAGAACTATCTAAGTTCTTTTACAGAGACTAAGACTGAGATAGTGGGAAGTTGTCAACTAACTGACATGACTTTTTTTTGTCTAGAGTTGAGGTCCAAACTGTAACCCCAATTGGAAGGGTGTCAATACCGCGCCACTAGTAAGGAAAAGCTATGAGTGACCCTCATCTAGCATTGTCCCCAAAGGAGAATGGTGGGGCCCTCAACTGGTAGTGTTAATCCACCCCATCAACCCTCAACTGTCAGTGTTGATGTCTCAACCTATACTGGCTACATAGTTCTAGAACGCAAGAATTGCTTCTATGGGTCACACCCTCTACTGCCAATGTGTGCTCTCATCCTTGAGTTTACTTGGTGCTGAATCCTAGTTCAAACTGAATAGACACTTAACTAATTATACTGAGATGAACTGAACTGAGTTCACCATGGACTAACGTAATGTCACTGAATTCTGTTAACTGACTGAGTTTATGAGATTGCTAAGTTTTCCTGAGTCATGTAACTGACTGAATTCTACTGAGTTCTGAAACTGACTAAGAATACTACTGATCAGGGCGTGATTGAGATTACCTTGAAACTTACACTGGCTCTAGGCACACAGCTAAATTATCGGGTACAAGTACCCCCAGGACTTGGTAGCATGATACTGACAAGACATGATACTTCTTGAACATATTACCATAGACAACAATTCATAGTATAAACGTTGAGGATTTTCATGAAGTATTTGTATTTCATAAGATTACACATGAATAGGAATACATATAAACATGTCATAATTTCGTAAGCCTAATATTATGAGCATTCCATCAAAACATTACAATGCATAACTATAACATGGAGGTCATTGTAACATAAGGGTAAAGCATGAATTCATCAATTTGGTTACAATTGAGTCATAAAGCATAATTCTTATTCTTTTAGGCATTTTAGCAACCATGTTGCATGCATAACTTGAGGCTTAGGCATGAACATTAAAATAATACATCATGAAAACTTTTTCACTTCAAATACAGGAATTCCAACTACATGCTAATGTAATTTCACTATATGTATTAAAGATTTAAACTTGGTAATCATACAATAACATTAACATGGATATGATTCAATTCATAACATGTAATTAAAAATTTATATTTTTGAAAGGGTTTCTTGAGCTTCATGGGTGAAAGGAACCCATGAATCAACACTTTACATACCTTAGGGTGAAGCCTTTTAAATATTAACAATGGAATCTCCTAGATTAGAACCTTCAATTGAAAACCCTAAACCTGTTCTTGAGGGAATTTGAGAGAAACAACTATATTTTGGTGAAAAACTAACTGAATCTTGTGTTATAGACTTATATAAGTGTGGGAAATTGACCCTTTTTCCCTTAAAGATACAGACATTTAGTGACTGAAAAGTTGGCATCGATGTAATTGGCGATGCGGTGCATCGATGGCATCGACGTGATACCTGATGCATCGCACCATGATCACTCCAAGCCTCAGTTGTTTTTACTCGCAGTCCCTGCAACAATGTTAACCAACGCGATAGGTGATGCGGGGCACCAAAATTGCATTGGTCCACTATTTTGGGACACCAAACGTGATCTAAACAAGTTTTAAAAAATCTAAAACTCATCCAGAAACACCTATCGACCTCTCTGGTCGTTAATCAATAAGAATATGGTCTATTAAGGGAAATTAAGTTCACAAAATAAATTACCAACTTTTGAAGGGCAAAAATAGACTAAGTCTTTGAACTTAGCTAGAATTTTCTAAGTCTGATACCCCTTGACAAGCCTAAAAGGATGAATTAAGCTTATAAATTTTGTGGGGTCTTACAATATCTCCCCCTTGGGAACATTCGTCCTCAAATGAGTCTAATTGAGATGGGAGAAATGATGAGCTGAAGTATATACTGATCATGAACAACTGAAACATGAGTACCTGACTGACAAAACTAATTTACTAAGATTCATATTGAGCATGCATATGTGATGCATGATTTCATGACTGAGATGATACATGGATGCATGACTAGGAGTACTAATTCACTTTTTTATGCATATCTGATGCATGACTACATGACTGATATGATGCATGAACATATAACTGAGTATGCAATGGTAGTTAATACCAAGTTTATAATGAAAATCTGAGCAAGAAACTGAATATCAAGTTGTAACTGAAATTTGAACATGAAAATGAATAACCTTTTAGGAAAGCTATTACCTTGGGCTGAGTCTGAGTTTTTGGAGAAAAGGTGAGGGTACTTGCTCAGCATGTTTGCTTTTAATTCCCAAGTATCTCCCTCAATGGACAGATTATGCCAAAGAACTTTGACCAAAGGAACTTCTTTGTTCCTCAGTCCACAAGTTTGATAGTCAAGGATTTTGATTGGAATCTATTCATAAGAGAGGTTGTTCTGAATGTCTATACCCTCTATAGGGACTACAACTGTTAGGTCACCTATGCACTTCTTAAGTAAGGATACATGAAACACTGGATGGGCTGAGGCTAGATCTGAAGGCTATTCAAGCTCATAAGCTACTTTGCCGAAGCGGCTGAGAATTTTAAGGGACTGACATATCGGGGACTGATCTTTCCCTTCTTTCCGAACCACTTCACTCCTTTCATGGGAGAGATTTTAAAATAAACATGATCACCAATCTCAAAATCGAGATCTTTCCTGCACATATATGTGTACAATTTCTATCGGCTCTAAGATGTCTTGAGCCTTTTTATGATCAACTGGACTTTCTTTAAGGTATTAAGTACCAAGTCAAGCCCTACTACTGTGGCCTCGCGCACTTCGAACCAAACGATTAGAGATATGTATCTCTTACCATAGAGAGCTTCAAATGGAGCAAACTTAATACTGGAATGATAGCTGTTGTTGTATCCAAACTCAATCAAAGGCAAGGGGTCATACCAACTACCCTTGAAATCAATTGCACAGGCTCGCAACATATCTTCTAAAGTCTTGATAGTCCTTTATTTTTGACCATCTGTCTGGGTATGAAAGGTTGTACCGAGGTAAACTCGGGTACCTAGACCCTTTTAGAATGCTTTCCAAAAATGAGAGGTGAAATGCGTACCTCTATCTGAAATAATAGACAATGGAACACTGTGTAATCTAACCAACTCCCTGATATAGAGTTTGGCATAATCCTCGGCTGAATAAGAGGTATGGACTGGAAGGAAATGAGCTGATTTGGTCATCCTATCTACAGTGACCTAAAATAAATCATTCTGATGACAAGTATGGGGCAAATCTATCACAAAGTCCATGTTCACTTCTTCACACTTCTAAGTGGGAATATTGAACTATTGCATAGACCCACTGGGCTTATGATGTTCTATCTTAACCTACTGATATGTAGAGCACTTATCCATAAACTCTACACTATGTCTCTTCATATCACTCCACCAATAGATCTCCCATAAGTCGCGATACATCCCTGACAATACAATACACTATCTCCCCCTTGGGAGAAAACCTCAACCTTCTGATCTCTGACTAACTCTTTTAGCTTGACTATACTGGAATCTCTATCCTATTTTTCTTTTACCTCAGAAACTAGAGATGATTCTGAGCTGTTCTAAACCCATATACTACCTTCTGTAGAATCGACTAAAGGAACACCTAGTATGGAAAGTTGATGGACTTATTGAGATAAATTCTTCTTACTTTCCACAACATAAGCAACACTACCCATAAATAGTCTACTGAGAGCGTCGTCCACTACATTGGCCTTGCCCGAATGATAAATGACATTCATGTCGTAATCTTTCAGGAGCTATAACCACCTTCTATGATGAAGACTTATATCTTTCTGTGAGAATACGTAATGAGGGCTTTTATGATCTGTGAACACATCTACGTGTACCCCATACAAGTAGTGCCTCAAAATTTTTAAAGAAAAAACTTCAGCCGCTAACTCAAGATCATAAGTTGGATAATTCTTCTCATGGGGTTTAAGTTGTCTAGAGGCGTAGGCTATGAGCTTACCATGATACATGAGGGCACAACCCAAACCTACTCTGGATGCATCACAATACACTACAAATCCATCTATCTGGAAGAGCCAAAACTAGAGCTGAGGTGAGTCAAGTCTTCAACTCCTAAAAACTCTTCTCGCAAGGATCTGACCACTGAAACTTGACTTTTTTCTGAGTCAATATGTATATAGGGGATGCAATAGAAGAAAATCCCTTAATAAAACATCTATAATAGCCAGCTAGACCCAAGAAACTTATGATGTTTCATAGAGAGATAGGGCGAGGCTAGTTTCTTACTATTTTGATCTTTTGAGGATCAAATCTTATGCCATCACCGAAATGATATGACCAAAGAATGCTACTGACCTTAGCTAAATTTTGTACTTACTAAATTTGGCAAAAAATGATGATTTTTGAGAGACTGCAATACTATTCTGAGATGGTCTGCATGATCACGTTCACTATTGGAGTAAACAAGGATGTCATCTATAAAGACTATGACAAACATGTCCAAGTACTGCTTAAACACACGGTTCATCAAGTCCATGAAAGTCACTGGGGAATTGGTAAGACCAAAAGACATGACTAAGAATTTGAAGTGACCATACCGAGTTTGAAAAGATATTTTTAGGATGTCACATTCACTGACTCTGAGCTGATGATAACCTGATCTGAGGTCTATCATAGAGAAGTAACTGCGCCTTGAATTTGGTTAAAAAAGGCATTAATTTTGGGAAGTGGATACTTGTTCTTGACCGTGACTTTATTGAGCTGACGGTAATCTATGCATATTCTGAGAGAACTGTCTTTCTTTCGCACGAATAAGACTGGTGTACCTCACAGGGACACACTAGGTCTGATGAATCCTTTATCCAGGAGATCCGTCAACTATTATTTCAATTCTCTGAGTACTGCTGGTGCCATTCTATATGGTAAAATAGATATAGGCTGAGTATATGGAAGAACATAAATGTCAAAGTCTATTTTCCTTTCGGGAGGAATTCCTGGAAGATCTCGGGAAAGACATCTAAGCATTCATTCACTACACTACTGGGACTGATTAAAGACTGGGAGTTTTGGAACTAGTGTCCTTAACTCAAACAAGATGATAGAAGCATACCTTAGATATCATTTTTCATGCCTAAAAGTAGGAAACAAGCTAACTTCAGAAAGCTAACATACTACCCCTTCACTCTAGGACAGGTTCATTTGAAAACTGAAACTGGACAACTCTATTTCTGCTGTTCATTGTGGCATAGCATAAATGAAGTCAATCCATGCCAAGAATGACATCAAAATCAGTCATCTCTAATTTGACTAAGTCTACTGATGTAACTTTTTGATACATCAAAATCGGAGAGTTCCTATATACCTACCGGGCTATGATAGTTTTGCCTACTGGGGTAGAGACTGAAAAGGGCTCTGCTAGAATTTCAGGACTGACTCCAAAATTAACTACTATATAAGGAGTAATAAAAGATAAAGAAGCTCCTAGATCTAGCAAAGCCTAAATAGGTATATGAAAGATCTGTAACGTACCAGTGACCACATCAGGAGAATTTTCCTAATCTTGTTAGGACTAAAAAGCATATAGTCTATTTAGGCATTGCCCGCTGGTGGTGCTAGAAGTGGCACTTTGCTGGTTCAGGCAACCGGACTGAGCTAAGGAACAGTTACACTGACCCTAAAAGTCTGACTGAGGACAATCTTTGACCCTGTCGCCTGGGTTTCCTTATTCAAAATAGACGTCGCTGCCAGCTCTGTAAATACCCTGATGGTTCTTACCACAAGTCTGACAAAGAGGATGAGTGTGGGCACTGCTAACACTGCCCTGAGGTTTACAGCCTGACATCCTATCCGTGCTGCCATCTCCAAATTTCAGCACTGAAGCACTGGCTAAGAAAAGAGATAGAATTAATGAATTTGGGCGGAACTGAGAACGATTTCCGCCCTCTAACTTGGGCTGAGTAAAGTTAAGACCTCTTGTCCTTGCTTTCTTATTATGTTTCTCTCTAATCTTAATCTTATTCTCTTCTATCTGTTGAGCATGGATCATAAGCCTAGCTATGTGTATCTCACTAATCAACATCGCGGATCTGCACTCATTGACCACACTATCATTCACTCCAGAAACAAACTTACTCATCTTAGCCTTGCTGTCTGTCACTACATGAGGAGTATATCTAGTTAATTGAGTAAACTTAAGAGAATACACTTTCACTATCATGTTTCCCTGCCTGAGGTTGATAAATTCTAACACTTTAGCTTTTCTCATCTCTATGGGAAAGAGTTTATCAAGAAATATAGTGGAAAAATCCTCCCACTCAATAGGCCTTACATATATAGCCCTCTCTACCTTCCACTATTTGAACTATGTATGAGACACATCCTACAACTGATATGTAGCTAACTCAGCACTCTCACAAGTGGTAACCCCCATGATATCTGTAACCTTTTGAACCTGATCAAGGAATTCCTGAGGTTCTTCATCTGACTTAGACCTAAAGAAGGATGGAGGATTCATTCGAGTGAAGTCCTGAATCCTGATTGTAGCTGAATTGGTTAATAGGTTGGCCAGAATGACAGCTGGTCATTCATTCTGGGCAACAACTGAATTAGTAAGAGTAGTGAATGCAGCTCTGAACTTTGAATGAGAAACATGTTCGTCTAAGGGATCTGCTTCGATGGGCTGAGAGGCTGACTGATTTCTATTTCTTATTTTAGACGGCATGTTCTATAAGCGAAAAGGGAGAAACATATTAGACTGAGAGTGAAATTTGAGCTTAATCTTACTGGCACAACATAAATACTGAAAGAAGGGAATTTTTTCCTAAAATATCTTATAGCCTTGCGTACATAAATTTGGCGTGCAACACACTCATGAACAAGACTCTAGTAGATATGGCTTTTTAGACTTCCTAGGACATTGTTGAACCTTAGGCTCTGATACCAAGTTTGTAATGCCCTAAATCTGATACCTGGAATGCTATACGGTGCTAGCAATCCTGAAGGACCACAAGCTAACCTATGATAGATATCTATAACTGAGCACTACATAATATACTATATAAATATGGAATAAAAGGACTGAAATGCCATAAGGTTCAAATATCTGATAAAACATAACATCCATAAACACGGTATATCAATACCAAAATTGAAATAGACTGTCTGAATATGCTAGTATGAAAGTCTCTAAACTGTCTGAACACTATAAAGTTGATGGGACATGTCCCCAACTAACACTGTCTACTAAAACTAAAATATTAAAGAAATGAAATAATCACGAGATCCTCAAATGATGAGGACTCACTGTAAATCTACTGTTGCTGGCGGAATCTGAAGCTAAGTGCTATTGGGACATAGTTATCTAAACGACATACCCCTTTTCTATATAGAGTTAGGGTGCCAATCTGTATACCTAATTGGAAGGTTGTCAATACTGTGCCACTGGTAAGGACAAGCTATGAGTGACCCTCATCTGGCAGTGTCCCCAAAGGAGAATAGTAGGACCCTCAACTGGCAGTGATAATCTATCTCATCAACCCTTAACTTTTAGTTTTTATGTCTCAACTTATACTGGCTATATAGTTCTGGAATGTAAAGATTGCTTCTAAGGGTCAGACCCTCTACTGGCAGTGTGTGCCCTCATCCTTGGGTTTGCTCGATGCTGAATCCTACTCCCAACTGAATAGACATTTAACTAATTATACTGAGATGAATTGGACTAAGTTCACTAGGTTTTGTGGACTGATGGAATGTTACTGAATTCTGTTAACTGACTAAGTTCATAATATTACTGAGTTTTCTTGAGTCATGTAACTGACTGAATTCTACTGAGTTCTGAAACTGACTGACAATACTAATGATCATGGTGTGACTAAGATTACATTGAAACTGACACTGGCTCTAGGCACACAACTAAATTGTCAGGTACAAGTACCCCCAGGACTCAAAAGCATGATACTGACAAGACATGACACTTCATGAACATATGACCATAGTCAACAATTCATAGTATAAATGTTGGGGATTTTCATGAAGTATTTGTATGTCATAAGCTTACACATGAATAGGAATACGTATAAACGTGTCATAATTTCCTAAGTCTAATCTCATGAGAATTCTGCCAAACCATTACAATGCATAACAATAACATGGAGGTCATTGTGAACATAAGGGTAAAGCATGGATTCATCAATTTGGTCATAATTGAGTCATAAAGCATAATTCTTATTCTCTTAAGCATTTTACCAACTACCTTGCATGCAGAACTTGAGGCTTAGGCATGAACATTAAAATAATACATCATGGCAATATTTTTCACTTCAAATACAAGAATTCCAACTGCATGCTAATAGAATTTCATTATATGTATTAAAGATTTCAACTTGGTAATCATACAATAACATAAACATGGATATGATTCAATTCATAACATGTAATTCAAAATTTATATTTTTGAAAGGGTTTCTTGCACTTCATGGGTAAAAGGAACCCATGAATCAACACTTTACATACCTAAGATAGAAGTGTCTTGAAGATTAACGGTGGAATCTCCTGGATTAGAACCTTCAATTGAAAATCCTAGACTTTTTCTTGAGGGAATTTGAGAGAAACAACTATATTTTGGTGAAAACCTAGCTGAATCATGTGTTATAGGATTATATAAGGGTGGAAAATTTACCCTTTTTCCCTTAAAGATAAAGACATTTAATGACTGAAAACTGAGCATCGACGCGATTGGCGATGCGGTGTATCGATTGCATCGACGCAATACCTGACACGTCGCGCCATGATCAAGCCAAGCCTCAGTTGTTTTTACTGGCAGTCCCTACAACAATGTTAACTAAAGGGACAGGCAATGTGGCGCGCCAAGATCTCGTTGGTCCACTATTTTGGGACACCAAACGTGGTCTAAATAAGTTCCAAAAAATTTAAAACTTATCTGGAAACACCTATCGTCCTCTCTGATCATGAATCAACAAAAATATGGACTATTAAGGGACATTAAGGTAACGAAATGAATTTCCAACTTTCAAAGGAAAAAAATAAACTAAGTCTGGGAACTTGGCTAGAATTTTCTAAGTCTGAGACCCCTTGACAAGCCTAAATGGATGAATTAACCTTAGAAATTTTGTGGGGTCTTACACTAGGCCTTTGATCAATCTCCTATCCTACCTGCTTAAGGACCTCTACAAGCACTATAAGACCACCTAATGACCATGTATACCATGTCTAACTGGGGAAGGTACTGCACTAATTGGTGGAATACTCTAAGTTAGGGAATCATAGCTCCACGATAGGGGAACTCTCTCAAAAAATAGCCAAATGCCCCATAACCATAACATGCCCATGGCACTAAGCTAAAACCAAAAGATTTGATTGAGCCAAAATAACCACAACTACTAAATAACTAGAAGATGAACCCCTCAAAGGCTAGCTACTACTCCTGGCAGGATAATCACTGAAACTAGATTGGCATCTATCGGAGATTTGAATAGCGATATAAATGGGCCTACTAAACTAGCCCTGAAACTAATACGGCTAACTCAGGGGCAACCTACCTTGAGAACTACTACCGTTTTATTGTGAGACACTACGACTCCTACTGAAACAACCTTTATATTATAGCCTCTTATCACTCCCCGTTGGGCCTTGTGATGTATCTCTTCTATAAACTAAGCATGATAAAAAACCTAAAAAAAGTTCTACTAGTAGAAACCAAGCACTGTATATCCATATAGAGAGGGGGTCTTAATCCCCAAATAAAGCACCAAACCCTCTCGTACTTGATAGTCAAATTAGATGTGGCATGCCTAGCCAACTCATGAGATCAAGCTTCATACTCAAAAATAGTCATAGAGCATTGCTTCAAACTCAAGAAGAAATCTCTCAAACAATCCTTAAGACTGCAAGGCATAAACTTCACAAAGAATACCTCAGAGAACTGAATCCATATCAATGATGGTGACCGAACTAGACTAGAATCAAGATAACCTCTCTACCAATGTTGAGCATCTAAATCCAACTAAAAAGTAGTGTAATCCATGCCATGAGCCTCAACTAAGACCAAATTACAGAGCCTATCCTTGCAAGCAATCAAGAACTTATAAGCATTCTCTCCTAATGCACCAGCAAACCTATACAGAACCAATCTCAAGTATCTACCGAGCATCCTCTGGATCTCCACAAATATAGCAGGTTGGGCAATAACTGGCCAATCAACTACTAACTGAGTAACCACCGATACAGGAGGGACCTCAACTCTAGGAGCAGTAGCTATGGGCTGCGACCCTTCCTCCGTACCACTCAAATCCATAAAATACAAACCATATGATAATGCACTACTAATTAATTACAAGTGCTGAATGAAGGCATCCCTGAGTAGTGGAGAAGAAATAAACCCCAGTAGAGCCTGGGCTAGTCCTTAGACCACCGCTGGCTGGGACGAAAGAATCTCTTTCTCAGGAGTAGGAATAGGGTCCGATGAAGGCCCCTATCTTGGTCGCTTATTGGGGTTTGATGACTATACTTTTCTTACCCTCTAGGTCATCCATGGACTTTAATAAAATCCCTAGTCACGGACTTGAGGTCCTCATTTTGTGTAGCAATAACATGTGTCCTATCTATATGTGAAAGAGTAAAACTAAAGAAATATTTAGAAACCAACTTATCTCCTTAGCACAAAATGAGTAAAAGAAGTTAAGATCGCCTAATAATGTCCTATAGTCTCTCAAAGATAAAGAAAGGGCGTCATTGTTATGATCTGCGGGACTCTACTAGACACTTGCTCTTATACCAACAATACTGGTAAACCTAGCGCTCTGACACCAATTTGTCATGACCAAATTTATGAGTCATAATGACACCTACTTTATCCTACCAATAGGTAATCCAAACCATAACTGGATCTATGAGCAATGGGCTAAATTGGTAGAAAAAGGAATAAAGGACACAAAATTGCAAGTAAAGACTTACAAAAATAATTTGAGTAATAATATTTTGAAATATATGTAAGATAGAAATAACATCCCTCAACCTAGTAGTGTCAGTACAAGAGACAATAAAGGATCATAAGTATTGTGATAGTCAATATACATCAGTCTTGAATAATGAAAGATGAAGCAATGTAGAAGAAGGAGAAAATGAAAGCTATGGCTCTGAGAGCTCACCTTACCTCTAAACTCTAAGCAGGAAGCTTGCAACGTCAACAACAACTACTAGAACTTAGATCTGTGCAAAAAAGGCAGAAAAATGTTGTATGATTACCAAGCCATGGGTACTCAGTAGGCATCATTGGCGGACTGAGCTAAATTATAATATAAGTAAAATAAAGATGCAATATAAATAAACTAAGTCATGGTAAAAGGGAAAACCAAGAATAATGCTCCAATACCATAAATAAATAAATGCAGTGGATATACTATAAAAGAAAGCACAATCAATACTACCAGATTGTCCCCCATAATTCAAAAAATTTGAAAAAGTAAATAATCTAATGCGGGCCTACAAATGCCTGAAGGGTGGAATCAAGAATGTAAGTAACAAGAATTAAATTAATGAACCATATCTCAATCCTTAACCAGGAATCCATTCATACCATAACATACCATAAATAACCACGTAATGTTATTTTTTAACTAGAACTTAATATCACCATTATTTGAAAGACTTGAACCTAAACTCATATTATCAATTGCTGGACCTGAACTAAAACTTAATATCAATAAATCACCAGGCTTTCTTTGGAACTGATGGTAACTCCCAAGTACTAATTTAGCATAACTATCATGTATCTAGCCATTAAAATGAGTATAACATGCTTATCCAAGTTAACTAGGAGCTAAGAAGAGTCTTGTCCTAAGTTGGGCATGAGAGTCCCACTTCTAATCCCCAAAATCCGTTCAAAGGTAAATTCTTCCCCGGACTAGGATAAGGCATCTAATAATTCTACTAGATGTTAAATAAGCCACAATTATTCCTAATATTGAAATTCTTCTTAAAACATGAGCAACTACATTGATTAAACCTAATTTATGATTCCTTAATAAGTCAATTATTCTAAATAATACTAATTATATCTCTAAGTACTAATTCCCAACCATTAACTAGCTTAACATCATAAATATACTACAAATTAGCTCAATATATGAGGAAGGTAAACCTAGCCTTCCTAGATGCTAAAGAAAAGCCTAGTGAAATTTGCTAAATCATCGATTTCCCTTCCAAGAAGATTTTGCATGATGCCACACTATCAAAATAATAATCTACTATCAATATAAAAGCAACGATACCCATATTGCATTTTCATACTTTGATTCCAAAATTACATACAAATTTCAAATAGGGCCTGCTTGCGAAATCACACTTTCAAAATTAACAACACGTCCCTCTATTCTCAAGGAGAATTTACCCATAAGAGCTAGTAAATTCCTAGCCCAAATGGTGCTAAAATAAACCCACCAACATTCTAGAGATTTTGGAAAGTAATAGAGATTTTAATCATGGAATTAATGAAAACTTACCAACAACTCAGAGAAAAAAATACATTATTCGAGTTTAAGAACACCCCAGAATCACATGTTAATGTCTCTCCAAAGTATCCATACATTTTAGGGTATTTCATTCTTGAACTTATGTGAAAATGGTTGAGAATTTGAGCAAATAAAACATATAAAAGGCTACAAGGTGTCATAGCCAACTTGGTGCTAAAAGAGATATTGAGGCTGGGCAGGCCTCTAAATCACCTAGAAGGCCACTAAAGTAGTTGAATGCACCAACTGGAGACTTGAAATTCTTTTGGGTCTCCACCGACCCTTCGGAATTCATTCAAAATCTGTATACACAAATGAACTATGCTACCTAGTAAAATTTGCCATTCCAAACTCAATGGCATAACCAAAATTTCTATTTGAGGTCATTTTAAATAAAAAGTAGGTCCCACACATGCATTCCATTTTTATTAACTTCTGGTCAATAGCCCAAAATAAGTCCAAAACCTTAAGACCCAAACCAGAGGTCCACCTAGCCTAAAATTGATGTTTTAAAGCTATTGGAACAGTTAGAATTGGCATAGAAGATTGTTTGATTAAAGTTCCCACCCAGTAGCCCATTCTTACTAGTAAAGACTTTAAAATAGAGAATTGACTCTAAAAAACAAATGAATTATCTGGTAACCAAATTGTTAGCTCCAGCAAGTCATAAATGACTTTGGCCAGCTATAGGAAATCTCCAAATGGCAAAAATAAGCAGAAATGTAGAAAATAACCTTGAGGGTCACTATATTATCATGGGGGCGTATATATAAAATTGGATATATAGATGAAATTAATAAGCTAAAATGGAATTTGGGTGCATTATTATGTGAAAATAAAGAAAAAAATAATGAAGAAGTTCGATAAAGCAAAAGGAAAAAAGATAGAAGAGAAAAGTGGAAAAATAAACCACACCTAAAATCTAAAATAGTCATAAGGGAGAAAAACAAATAGGGTTTAAAAGTGGAGACAAAAAGTAGTATAGTGACAAGGAGTATTGAGCCACTTAGACCATATTCACCATAAATGTCACCAAGCCTACAGTACAAGACAACAAAAGTCCTAAGTGGTCCTAATCTAATTGTCTGAAAAACAATGGTGTGGAAAAAAAGGCAAGCCTCTGGTATTTCACGCACACTGTCTACACTTCTTTATGAGAGTAGGTTATTTAATTTAGCCCTAGTGTTGAAATCCATTTTATATTTAAGCGTACGAGACTTACTTAATGTAAGGGCGTATGGTTTCCATAGTGGTTGCTATTTTTTTGGGCAATGTCACGTAACGACCTAAAAATTTTGATGAAATATGTTCCATTTGTTATTTTGTATGATTTGACTATTTTATCCCTCCCATAGTTGTATTATGGTATTTTTGGGTTGTGGGGATTATTTGAATGGTTCTCGATGCATTTTGGTACCATTTATGCGATATTATGGTTTTTATGGCTTTGAGAGCCTTATGTTGGACTTATGTTGATATCATTTGATCCTTGGCATGGATGTCTGAATGGAATATGTCAAAATCTCCTTCATATCAATTTTATGTCGGGTAGACTTTACTTTGGGTCCTAGAGCACCCGATCTCATCTTGACCTATTGGTCAGAAAGTTGGAAATATGAGTGTGAGACCCATATTTTATAGAAGCAACCTCAGATTAAAAATCCAACTTCACCAATAGATTTAGAATGTTGATTTTAGGATGTTAACATGGTTGTTGTGAATTTATTACTTTTAAATATCATTTCGACCCTCGGTTTGAAAAATTGTGATTTTGGACTTCAGAGGTCAACTTTGTGAAACCGATGATCTTTTCAAAAATCCAACTTTGCCAAAAAATTTAACACATCAAATTTAGTGTGGTTACGTAGTTTTTTTCATATATCAGACTCCAAATGAATCTCGAAAACCCCGTCGAAGTCTTGATTGGACTTAAAGTAACAAAAACAACTTTTTATCTATAGCTGGTGCATAATTAATAGCAGTTTATAGGCACATTTTGCCTATTTTTTGTTTTGCCTCTTGGGAGTTAAAATCTAAAATAGTGTGGGAGCTTAAAAATTAATCTTGTGGGAGCTTAAATATCTAGATTAATATCTGTTTCTTGATTCCACTCTGGATATAAGGTAAGAATTCACCCTTTTCTTAGTAATTTCTTGATTAATTTCTAAAAATCTCAAAAATCTTAGGGCTTGATTTTAAAGCTAAATTTTACTCCTTAAAACTAGAATAATATTTTAATCTTATAATTACTAGGTTTTATTCAACCCAACCTTTAAAACAACTATGATTCTTGATTTTAACCCGAATTTGAAAGATTTTACTTGGTAAAGCTTAAAAATAGGTTTTCTTTAATTTGAACCTCATTTTTTACTTGATCTGACTTGGATTTTCAAATGTAGATTCCTAAAATATTATAAATTTATTTTCAAGTAAAGTTATAATTTTTCCTTTTCTTTTCGAAAAATCCCATTTCGGGGGTCCCTTTTGACCCCAAATCAAAAGTAGTCAATATGAGTATCGTTGATTTTGTTTTGATGCATAGATTCTATATTTGAAATTTTTAGAGGATTTTGGGATCATTTTTCAAAAGTATGGTGGTGGGTTCAAAGAATAACAGACTAATTTTGGGTTTTGAGGTAGATTATGGTTAACTTTTTCAAGCTTCCCTGGGTAGTAAATGATGGTACAAAATGTGTGTTAAGGGTGACAACTAATCATAAAATGGCCTATATGTGATGTAATTATCAAAATTGAGTTATTATGTGATATGTGTGATCGTGTAGGGTCCTATGTGACATTGAGAGCCTTGAATACATGTGAATAATTGTATCATGTCGTTAAGATACCTAATATGGTACCATTGGTATATTTTTATTATATTCATACTTTATTGGCATATTAGACATATGGAAATTCGTGGATAAAACTAAAATAATGAGTTGATATTATCCCACATCGTTGTTGAAATATATCATTGTAGTTGGATGGGGAAATATATCATATGGTTTGTTGTGGAAATATATTATTTGGTTAGTTGTAAAAATTCTAATTGTTATTGGTTGTGAGCATAACATCCTCATATCATACCCATTCATGAAAAATTAGTACCACCGTGGCAATATCTCAGAAACACTAGCAATACCTTTTTAAAACCCTACCCGAGGGATATGCCAGGGAGGAAATATTGTAATACATTATAAAACCCTTTTTGAAGGATGTGCCAAAAAGGATATATGAGATATGTGGATTTTATATGGGTTGACAAACCTCCTATCGGTCCTACATTAGAAAGCTTTAGCTCCATAGGTGTTTATGGGGATTGTGCAATAATTTCAGAGGTTGTGCTATAATCCCGGATATTATGTGACGACATTGTGCATCATTATCATCATCATAATATACATTGTACTTACTTTATTGTGTTATGTTGTATTATATTGCCATATTACCTTGTCATCTATGTATTTGTTGTATCTTCCTTTACTTATATTTGATGATTTTATATATACATGTTTTACTTATATGTGACATAATACATACGTGTTTTCTATAATGGTGTGAAGTTGCAATATATGTGATATATTAGAACTGGTCGAAGAAGAGGTGTGGGCTATCATTGTTGGATATTTTCTAATTGCAGGTGATGTGCCCTTAGTGTGTATTTTGTATGCTTTGTTTTCTACTTTGCTCGGTCAGCCTATGATACCTACTGAGTATAAGTGGATTGTACTCTCTCCTACTTTACCCTTTCGGTGCTGCTTCAGGTTTGGGTGCACCTTAAGCTAATTAATTTTGGGTGTCGTTAGATTACTCAAGGTAGCAGTTATACATTCATACATCCATAGTTTGCCTCTATCTTTTTGTATTAGTTATGTATTTATTATTATTTTGAGGCATATATTATTCCTTTACGGGGTTTTTGATGTATTTGACTCCTAGATAGAATTAGTAGTTTTACTCCTTTGACACTAGGTTTTGGGAGTTATGGTTTGATGTGTTGATTTTATTCATTTCACTTTCATTATATCTATATGGTTCTTCTTTTTTCTAGAAACCTTACCTTAGAGGCATTTCTTTCTTTTCCCTGTGTGTATCAGTTTGGGTGAGTGGCTTACTTGTCAAGGTTTGTCATAACAAGTGCCATCTGAACCCTTGTTTTTTGGTCGAGACAAATTGGTATCAGAGAATTCAGGTTTGATTGTTCTAATGGTGTAAGGATGGGATGTCCAATAGATTCTTACAGATTGGTATGTAGGCATCCATATCAACCCTTGAGAGGCTATTAGACGTCTTTAGAAAACTTCCCTTATTTTATTATGTAGAGTTCTTTCATACCTTATTTTTGAGTTATGTTACATTCTTTCTGCGCGGATGGTGTGTTTTATACAATATCTTATTAGTTAGGTCGTTTGCCAGTTGTAGACCCTGTTATTCTCCTAAGATGACTTAGAATCAGTTCATCGAGATTTTTCTACAAAGATTTGTGCCTTTTAGTTTTAGAGATAGTATGCGGGACGAATTTGATAATTTAGAGCAGGGCTTCATTTAAATTATTGAGTATGAGGCATACTTCCTTGCCTTGTCCAGATATTCCTATGATGGCATTTTTATCAAGTTTTAGTAAATACAAAGGTTTATGAAGGGTTTGAATGTCTCCCTTCAGTTGATTATGACTCAAATAATTATATTTGAAGAATCATTTCAGAGCATTGTAGATCATGAGAAAATGACATAGGGAATTCTTCGAGTATCATAGGGAGGCGCAAAAAATATGAAATATTTTGGTGAGTTTAGGTCAGGTTTCTTATGGTAGAGTTACCAAGGTAGGCTAGCAAGGCAGCTTTACTGAGTTCAGGTTATGGATTTTTTAGTTTAGTAGTTTAGGGAGGTCGTTCAGGCCCAGTTGTACTATTTCTTATTGAGACTGGTCATAGATATTGTTATGTGCTTGATGAGATTGGCTATGTTATCCCCGTCGAGTGATTTAGGCTACTCATATTTCATTAGTGAGAGGTAGTGGTGGTACCAGAGGTGCGGGGGACAGAGATAGTGGAGCTCGTGGGGGTAGTTGTTTGGCCATTAAGGCAGTTGGTGGTCGTGGTCAGTGTTATTCTATACCAACTAAACTAAAGGCAGAGGCTTCGAATACTGTTAGAGGCTTCGAATACTATTATCATAAGTATCGTCCTCATTTCTTTCATATTTGCATCTGTATTATTTAATCTCAGATCGACTTTCTCCTATATGTCTCTATATTTTGCTTTGGGTTTTGATTTTGCTAGCGAGCCTCTTGCCATGCATATTTGTGTATCTATCCTAGTAGGTGATTCTTTAGTGGTGGATCGAGTGTACCGATCTTTTGTTGTGGATTTTTCCAGGAGTAAGACTTTGGTAGACTTTCTTGAGTTAGATATGATTGATTTTAATGTTATTTTAGGTATGGATTAGTTGGCTCCTTATTATGTTGTCCTAGATTTTTATGCCAAGACTGTAACTTTAGCTTATCCAGATGTGCCAAGGATAGCTTAGAAGGGTGGACTTAATTTGAGTCCTAAGAGGATTATATTTTATGTTTAGGCTTATAAATTAGTTGAGAGAAAATGTTTATCTTATTTGGCTCATATTCGTTACATTAGTGTTGTTTTTTCTCCTTTCTTAGATTCTTTCCGAATTGTCCATGAGTTTATGGATTTGTTCCTGACGAACTTGCTTGGTATGCCTCTGGATCAAGATATTGATTTGCTATTAATATTCAGCAGATGCCCAACCCATTTCTATTTCTTCTTATAGGATGGCCCCAATAGAGTTGAAAGAATTGAAGGATCAGCTGCAGGGGTTGTTGGATAAGGGATTTATCTAAGCTAGTGTTTCACCTTAGGGTATGCCTATCTTTTTGGTAAAGAAAATAGATAGGTTTATGCAGATGTGTAATGATTATCGATAGTTAAATGGGGTGGCAGTTAAGAATATGTATCCTCTTCCCCACATTAATGATTTGTTTAATCAACTTAAGGGTGTTGTAGTGTTTTCAAAGATTAATTTGAGGTTCGGTTTGTATCTATTGAGGATTATAGGTTCATATCTTTCGAAGAAAGTTTTTTGAACTCGATATGGTCATTATGATTTCTTATCCATATCATTTGGGTAAACTAATGCCACTGACCTATTCATAAGTTGATAAATTAGTTTTTTCGACTTTCTCTAGACTCCTTTATCATTGTATTTATAGATTATATCTTAGTGATTTCCAAGAGTGAGGTTGAGCATGAAGAGCATTTGCGGATTGTACTTCAGAGATTGAGGAATGAGAAGTTGTATGCCAAGTTCTCTTAGTGCGAGTTTGGGTTGGAGTCTATTTTGTAAGGTTATATGGTGACTAAGGAAGGTATTATGGTTGATCCATCCAAGGTTGCAGCGGTTTGTGATTGGGATAGAACTACTTTGCCAACTGTGATTCAAAGTTTTGTTGTCTTAGCAAGTTATTTTCGGCATTTTGTTGAGGGTTTCTATTTCATTGCAACTCCTTTGACTAAGTTAACTCAAAAATAGATTTCTTTTCAGTGGTCCGATGCTTGTGAGGTGAGATTTCAAAAGCTCAAGGATTTGTTAACTTTAGATCCTATCTTGACTTTGCCTAGGGAGCGTGAGTTTTTTCGTCTTTTATAATGCTTTATATGTTGGGTTAGGTACTGTGTTGATATACGAGGGCATGGTGATTGCTTATGTGTCTCATCAGTTAAAGCCTCATGAGAGGAATTTTCCTACCCATGATTTAGTGTTGTGCACAGTCACATTTGCCTTGAAGTTGTGGAGGCACTTCTTGCATTGAATTCATTGTGAGATCTTCTTAGATCATCGTAGCCTTTAGTACTTACTTACCTATCAAAATCTTAATATGAGGCAGTGTCATTGGCTTGATTCACTTAAGGATTATGACTTGACTATTCTCTACCATTCGGGCAAGGCTAATATGGTTGTGGATGCCTTGAGCCAAAAGTCAACTAGCATGGGTTGCTCGGTGCATCTTTTGACCCAAGAGAGGCCTTTTTCCTTATAGTCTTATTCTTTAGCTAAACAGATGGTTATGCTTGACATTTCAATACCTGGGCATATTTTGGCATTTGTGGAGGCTAGATCTTTTTTGATGGAGCATATTTAAGCTTATCAATTTAATAATATTGGATTGAGGTTGATTCAACATAAGGTGTTGAGTGGGAAGAGTAAGGAAGCCTTACTTGATTTAGATGGAGTTTTGAGGATTGGGGTCCAATTTTATGTGCCGGGAGTGGGTGGTTGGATTTGGTTGATCTTGGAGGAGTCCCATTGTTCCAGATATTCCATCCATCCAGCTGTGACTAAGATGTATCGTGATTTGAGGTATCACTACTAGTGGGGTGGTATAAGGAGAGATGTGGCAAACTTCACAGCTCGTTGCCTTTGTTTCCAGCAGGTGAAGTTTGAGCATATGAAACCTTGTGGATTGCTTCAGAGGTTTCCTATTCCCAAGTGGAAGTAGGAACAAACCACTATGGACTTTGTGAATAGTTTTCCTTGTACATATCATGGTTCTAAAAGTGTTTGGTTTATCATGGATCGATTGACCAAGTCAGTTTATTTTATTCTAGTTCAGGTCTCATTCATTGTTGAGATGTTGGCCTGTATCTACATTCATGAGATTGTGCATCTGCATGGTGTGTCGATGTCCATTAATTCAAATCAAGATTTTGTGTTTACATTTACTTTTGGGAGACTTTTCAGAATGAGTTGGGTACTCGAGTTGATCTTAGCATAATGTTTCACCTAGAATGATAGCTAGTCATAGCGGACAATTCAGGTTTTAGAGAATATGCTCTATGCATATGTGATGGATTTTGGTGGCCAGTGGGAGCTACATTTGGCTTTAGCAGAGTTTGCATATAATAATAGCTACCAATTTTGTATTGATATGGCTCATTTTGAGGCATTGTATTGTAGCCGTTGCCCTAGTGGATTGGTTTGATGTTTCGAAGGTAAGACCTTGAGTTGTGGACTTCCTTTATGAGTCATTGGATAGAGTTTGGGTCATTTAGGATAGACTTAAAGTGGCTCAGAGTAGGTAGAAGTGTTATGCTGATCGTAGACTTCGCCTTGAGATTTAGTGCTTCTGATCGTATCTTTCTTTGAGTTTCACCCATGAAGGATATGATGAGGCTTGGGAATACGGGCAAGCTAAGCCCCAAGTATATTTATCTATTTAAGATTCTTCAGATTGTTGGTGATGTGGCTTATGATTTGGCTTTGCCCCCTGATCTATCAGTTGTTCATCTAATTTTTCTTGTTTCTATGCTCCACCAGTATATTCATGATGAGTCTTATGTAATTCATTAGGATTCAATTTAGCTAGATGAGCAGTTACCCTTTGTTGAGGAGCCAATCTCTATTTTGGCTAGGGATGTTAGGCAGTTGTGCTCTAGAGTTATCCCTGTGGTTAAGGTTCAGTGGCGACATCAACCTATGGATGAGGCTTCTTAGGAGGTTGAGTCTGATATGCGTATTTCGTGTCCCCTGCTCTTCATTGATTTAGGTGTTTTTTTAGCCTTAGTTCGAGAATGAACTAGATTTTTAGTGGTGGATGATGAATGACCTGAAAATTTTGATGAAATATATAAAATTTGTGATTTTGTATGACTTGACTATTTTACCCCTCCCTATAGTTGCATTATGGTATTTCTGGGGTGCGGGGTGATTGTTATGATTCTCGATGTATTTTGGTACCATTTATCCGATATTGTGGGTTTTTATGGCTTTGAGAGCCTTATTTTGGACTTATGTTTATATCTTTTGATCCGTGCGATGAATGGATGAATGGACTGTGCAACAGCTCTGGATATTGATTTTAGGTTGGGTAGACCTTTGGTTTGGGTCCCGATGCACCCAGCCTCATTTTGACCTATTAGTCGAAAGTTGAAAAATTGGAAATACGGGCGTGGGATCCACATTTGGTCAAAATAGCTTTGAATTGCAAATCTAACTTCACCAGCAGATTCAGAATGTCAATTTTAGAGTCGTAATATGTTTGTGATGATTTTACAATATTTAAATCTCATTTCGACCCTCGATTTGAAAATTTGTGATTTCAGGTTTTAGAGGTCAACTTTGTTAAAATGATGTTTTTTCAAAAATCTGACTTCTCCAACACATGTGAAACATCGAATCTAGTGTGATTACATAATTCATTTGCATATATGGGACTCCGAATGAATTCCAACCACTCCGTCGAAGTCTGAATTGGACTTAAAATAATAAAAAATGCTTTTTATCTATAGCTAGTGCAGAAAAATCTGCACTCAGTTTTTGGGCCCATTTTGCTCTTTTTTTATCTTACCTCTTGAGAGTTAAATCCTAAAATAGTATGGGAGCTTAAGAGTGAAGCTTGTGGGAGCTTGGATAGGTAGATTAATATCTATTTCTTGATTTTATTATGGCTTTAAGGTAAGAATTCACCCTTTTCTTAGTTATTTCTTGATTAATTTCTCAAAATCCCAAAAATATTAGGGCTTGATTTTAAACCCATGTTTCACTCCTTTTCACTAGAATAATATTTTAATATTATAATTACTAGTTTTTCATCAATTTAACCTTCAAAATAACTCTGGTTCTTGATTTTAACCTGATTTTAAAGATTTTACCCAGTAAAGTTTAAAAATGGTTTTTCTTCGATTTGAACCTCATTTTTGACACGATTTGAATAGACTTTTCAGCTGTAGGTTCCTAAAAAATTGAGGAAATGCATTTGGAATTAAAGTTACAATTTTCTCCTTCTTTTTCAAAAAAAATGTTTAAAGGGTCTGTTTTGACCCCGAACCAAAAGTAGTTAATATGGGTGTCATTTGTTTTGTTTTGGCACATAGAATCCATATTTGATATTTTTAAAGGAGTTCAAGGTTGTTCGTAAAAGTAAGGTCGTATGTTCGAAGTGTAACAAATCGATTTTGGCTTTTGAGGTAGGTTATGGATTAACTTTTTCAGACTGGGTTGAGTAGTAACTAATGGTACAAAATGCATATTAAGAGTGGTAACTAATCATGAAAAATGGTTATTTATGTGTTTTGCCCGTGTGGGGGCCTATATGAGATGTTATTGTCAAAATTGAGTTATTATGTGATATGTGTGACCATGTGGGGTCCTATGTGATATTGATAGTCTTGAATACATGTGATAATTGTATTGTATTGTTAATATGCTTAATATGGTACCATTGCTGTATTTTGATTATATTCAAACTTTATTGGAATATGAGACATGAAAATTCATGGATGAAATTGAAATAATGATGGATATTAGCTCACATGGTTGTGGAAATATATCATTGTGGTTTCTTATAGAAATATATCATGTGGTTGGTTGTGGAAATATATCATGTGGTTGGTTGTAAAAATACTCATTGTGATTGGTTGTGAGCATTGCATCCTCATATCATACTCATTCATGAAACATTGGTACCACCATGGCAACATCTGAGAAACAATGGCAACACCTTTTTGAAACCCTCTCCGAGGGATGTGCCGGGGAGGTAATATTCTAACACCTTAAGAAAATCTTTGAGGGATGTGTCGGAAAGGAGATATGATATATATGGATTGTATACGGGTTGATGAACTCCCTATGTATCCTATGTCAGGAAGCTTTACCTCCGCAGGTCTATACGGGGATTGTGCGATGATTCTGGAAGTTATGCGATGGCCTTGTGCATCATCATCATCATATACATTGCACTTACTTTATTGTGTTACATTGTGTTGTATTACCATATTAACTTTCCATATATGTATTTGTTGTATCTTTCTTTACTTGTATTTGATGATCTTATATATGTTCTACTTATATGTGCTATAATACGTACGTATGCCCTATTATGGTGTGATGTTGCAATATATGTGATATATTAGAATTGGCAGTGCCAGCGGTGTGGGCTACTGTTTGGGACATTTTCTAATTGCAAGTGATGTGCCCTTTCTATGTATTATATATACTTTATTTTCTACTTTGCTTGATTGACCTATAATACCTACCAAGTATAAGTAGACCATACTTACTCTTACTTTACTCTTTTGGTACAGCTTCAGGTTTGGATGCGCCTCAAACTGATTGATTTCGGGCTCCTTCAGATTACTCAAAGTAGCAGTTGGACATTCATATGTCTGGAGTTCACCTCTAGCTTTTGTATTAGTTATGTCTTTATTAGTATTCAAAGATGTATATTATTTCTTTTTGGTTATTTTTCTGATGAATTTGACTCCTGGATAGTATTAGTAATTCTTAGACCTTTGACACCAAGTTTTAGTAGTTATGGTTGTATGTGTTGATTTTGTTCTTTCCTCTTTTATTAAATCTATATGGTTTAGCTTCATTCTAGAAGCCTTACCTTTGGGGCATTTTTTTCTTTTCCCTTTGTGTATCAGTTTGGGTGGGATGCTTACTTTTTAAGATTTTCCGCAACAAGTGAAATCATGACCCTTGTTTATGGGATGTGACACGTCATTAGAATATGTACTAGGTTGTTTGTTGATGATAAAATGAAATTACTTGATCCTTTTATGTCATAGTGAGTGGTTTTTCGTATACAAACATATATGTTGGTTTTGATTTAATTAAAGGGTTTTGAAAATGATTGAAGTACATGTGTTTTAATTTGCTTTAATGATGTGACTGATGTAGGACTCCTAGGTTTCTCTTAGTTAAGCGTCATGTGTTGTGGTGTTTTGTTTTGTTTAGTTTTGTTTGCCTGAGGACATCCAAACATTCTATGTTAAGGGTGTTATATGTCGTGGTTTTGTAGAACTTTTGACACTTAAAATAAAGGAAATATGATAGTCTAAGGCATATTTATATAGGTATGATATGTTTTTATTGTATTTGTAGGTGAAACAGGTCCTGAGAGTTAAAAGTGCAAAAAATAGAACTTATATGCATCAGTCGAGCCTTCAAAGGTCATTGGTGCCACTGATGGGCCATCCTATTTGACTATTGGCTGAACCAGAAAGGTGAAATATGAAGACCATTAGATGAAAACATCCATGATCATTACAAAAAACAACAAAGTCATTCAGAAGATCGTGGGATGAAGATCTACAAAGTCACATATTAAGGGATTCGGTAATGAAGATATACAACACTCGTCCTTGGAAAAGACGAGTTAGTCCTTAGGGTCATTCTAGAAAATTTTTGAAATTTGAGAAAAAAAACCATTCAACAATGAACATAAAGAATAGTTATTTAATCCTCCAACGATTGTACTATTCTTTACCTGAGGCACCAGCACTAAAATCCCATTGTGTTTAGGATAGGCTTTATTTTTGTCTATAAATACATTTCTTAGGTTTTCTTTTAGAGCTTACACATTTGTATTCTTTGTAAGGCCTGGGAAGAAACAACATTGATTTGTTCATGGGTTTTATGAGATTAAATTCAGATATTGATTTTGGTTCTTATTTTTTATGCGGAATCCAAGCATCCAAATTTTCTTCTACTATATTCATAATTTTATAATTATGAATTCATTTACAAATTCTTATTGTGATTTTATGAAGATGACTAGCTTAATCCCGCAACTAGGTGTAATGATCCTCCATGTTTTTTCATCCATTTTCACCATTAAGAGTTATTCTATAACTGACCCAAGTCATTTATCACTTCCTGGAACTGACAGTTTGGTTATCGTCCAGTTCGTTTAGTTTTTAGAGCAAATTTTAAAGTCTTTGCTGGTTCAAATTGGCTATCGGGTGAAAACTTTAGTCAAATGACCTCATATGTTGATTGTGGAAGCTCCAACAACTCCAGAACGTCTATTTTAGGCTAGGTGGACCCTTAGTCCAAGTCTCAAGGCTCCCAAACTCATTTAGGTCTATTGGTTGAAAGTTAAGAAAAATGGCACATAGGTGTGGGACCCACTTTTCATCAAAACTACCTCAGATGTAAATTATAACTTTTCCATTAAGTCTGAAACATCGAACTTTATAGGGTAGTATAGTTGTTTGTGTATACTGGATTCCAAATGAATCCTGAGGGCTCGTTGGAGACCGAAAATAATTTCTAAGCTTTAAACTGGTGCACTGGTTAAGATTCATTTTAGGCTACTTAAGAGAAGGGGGAGCTAAAATGACTGGCCCATCACTTAAGTGATCGGCATGGCCAAGCAGGGGTTTTCTTAAGTAGATCCCGTACCATGATAGCAGCACTATCTCACATAAGCGCTGATAGCTTAAGTGGCCATGTGTCCACTTACGTAACATCCGGGCACCTGGTTCCCTATGAAAACCCCACTTATCCTAATTTCTCCCATTTTAAACCCATTTCCAAGAGTGTATAACCCTTAAAAGTGTGAAAACATTGTAGGATCATTAGTGGGTGATTTTGGAGAATTTGTGAACTTAAACTTTGCATTTCTTCATTGAATTCTCTTTAAGCATTTGTCAGTTTCATTATTAAATCCTTCATATTTTCCCAAAATCCCTAAAATATTAGTAGTTTGATTGTAGCACCATTAGAGCTCAAAATTCACCCATTTTTTTAGGGTAAAAATTCCTCGAGCATAGAGGGACATATTACGAGTTTTGAAAGTGTGATTCTAAAAATGGGCCCCACATGGGATTTTTATATATGTTTGGACTCAAAGCATAGTAATGAAATATGAATATCATTATGCACGTCTTGATGAGTAGAATTTGATTTGATAATGTGGCATCTTGAGGAAGTTTTCTCGAAAAGAGAAATCATTAATTTAGAAGATCCTTTGGGTTTTTCTTCGCCATCCATGTAGGATAGGTATACCCTCTTCATAGATTGAGATAATTTGAAGTATAATTATGAGATTGAGATAATTTAAGTATAATTATGATATTGTGCTAGATATGGGATGCGATTAGGTATTAGAGGTATGATTGACAATATTTGGATTATTTTAATTGCTTAGGCTATCATGGAATCGTAAGTTAAGAAGAATTGACGTAGGTAGAATTTCTATCTTAGGGCTAATTATGGCTTACTTAATATCTAGAAGTGAATTTAGATACCTTAACCTAGTACGTAATAGAATTTTCCTTAGAATGTATTTCGGTGATTAAAAGTGGGCCCCTCCAACCCACCTTAGGCCAAAACTTGTTTTAGCGTTTATATACTTCTATACGCATGTTATACCCTATGAAATGCTTATTTTGGATTTTGAGGAGATTACATACATAACGTGTATGATATTTTGATACTTGGGAGTTGGTTCTAATTTCAGGCCATGTCCGGTGGTTACTTGATATTACATTTTTGTTCAAGTACGACAATTGATTATGGTATTGGTAATATGAGTTTTGATTCAAATTCAGCAAATTATGTTATGATATTGATGCTATTGAGTCTAGGTTTTAGTCTAGCATTCGGAGTTAATTACGATACAATATAATAAATATGAATTCCAGGTTATGATATCGATGAATTCCTAGTTTGTACTAAGAGTATGAGTTGGTTTCTAAAGAATTTCTTTGATTTCACTCTTTTGAAGATGGTTAGGACACGTTATACCATTACATGAGATGAGGATCCCAAGATCGAGCCTAGGGATCTTGTCGCTGCTCATGGATGACCTATGGGTCATGGATAACCTACAGATGTATCCCAAAGTAAAGGTCTAGGATATGGGCCTTCACCAAATTCTATTCTTTCTCCCGAGCCAGATGTTCTTCTGCCTTAGCCAGCGATGGGATAAGGACCAGCCCAAGCTTCACTGAAGTTTATTTCTTCTTCATTGCTTAGGATGCATTAGTTTAACTTTTTTGATTTGTTAGTAGTGCACCATCTGATGGTGCATAGTCTATAGACTAGAGTAGTACTAAGGCAAGAGCATAGCCTGTAGCCTTGACCCTTAGAGTTGAGGTCCCTCCTGCACCGGTGAATTCTTAGTCTATAGTTTCCTAACCTACTGTGTTCGTTGAGGAGAAGAATATGTTAGGTAGATTCTTGCGATTAGCTCTTCCAAGGTTTTCTGGTACACCAGGCGAGGATGCTTATATTTTTTTTGTTTACTTGTAAGGATAGTATCTATAATTTGGTTTTAGTTGAGACTTATGGTGTATATTACATTAATTTTCAATTGTATTTAGAAGTTCAATAATAGTGAAGAGGCCATCTTGATACCAAACAAGATGGATTTCCCTTATTGACTTGGACTCAATTCTCCGAGATCTTCTTGGAGAAGTATATGCTCTGTAGTATTAGGAATTGTCTAAGGGATCAATTCTTAAGGTTGTAGTAGAGCTCTATGACTATTGTGGAGTATAAAGCTTAATTTCATGAGTTGGATAGACATGCTACTTCTATTCTAACTATTGAGCATGAGAGGGTTTGTTGCATTGTTCAAGGATTAAAACTTCCTCTTCGCATGTCTACAAAGAGTTTGGTTGCTCTAGGTAGGTCTTTGCTAAGATTTTTGATCATGGTCAGGTGATGGAGTAGATGTATTATGAGGCCTAAAGAGGAAGTGATAAGAGGCCATAATATTAGGGTAATTTTAGTAAGACCCATAGCACAATTCGAAGACAGTGGTTCTCAGGGTAGGTACCCTCCACATTAGTCATATTAGTATTAGGGTCAGTCTAGTAGGCCCATTTAGGCCACATTTTAGATAATCAATGAAGGCTAATGAAGTTATAGTGATTATTCTGGATAGGGTAATGGTCAGCCTTTAATGAGTTCATCTTTTAGTTATTTAAGTCGTGCTGATTATTTTGGGTTAGTCGGATCTTCTGATTTTAGTATATCACTTAGGGTATGTTATGGTTGTGGGGTTTTGGCCTTTTCTTGAGAGAGTGACCTAGTCGTGAAGTGATGGTTCCTTCAGCTCAGAGTGTTCCACCGATTTGGAAAGTTTTGCCCCCAGCTATAGGTGGTATGTATAGTTGTAGAGGTGGCCCCCAGGGTGCTCATGGAGGTTTTTATATAGATATGATAGAAGATCAATTAGAAGCCCAGCCAGGTGGCGAGTTTGGTTAGTTATATACCATATCTGCTAGACCTAAAGCTGAGTCTTCGAATGTTGTTGTCACAGGTATGATCTTGGTGTGCCCACAATCGAATTTTTGTTTATTTGATCTGGGACCCACTTATTCTTATGTGTCTTCTTATTATACCCTATGGTTAAAGTTATCTTGGGATTCAATATTTGTGTCATTATGTGCATCTACTCTAGTAGGTGATTCTTTAGTAGTGGATTAGGTTTATAGATCATGTGTTGTGACTTTTTGACTAGTTGATACTAAAGCTGATCTTATTATGATAGATATGGTGAATTTTGATGTGATTTTGGGTATGGACTATTAATCTCACTATGATGCATTCTTTGGTTGTTTTGCTAAGACTTTATCTTAGCTATGCCCAGCATACCCCCGATTATGTGGCAGAGATTTATTAGCCATGATTCGAGGGGGATTATTTCTTATATTTGGGCTAGGAGACTTAGTTAAAGGGGTTGCGAGTCTTATCTCTCTTATATTTGTGGTGTTAGTGTAGAGAGTCCTTCATAATCATGGGTGTATTTATATGTCCAATCAACCATATTTGAACTTGTTCTGTGATCTAAAATGTGCTATTTTTATAGCATTTCAGCTTTAATTACGTTCCTTATCTAATGGACATGATTAGTTTGTGCAGGGCTAAATTTTTATGAATTGAAGGTGATTAGATGCTTTAATGAGAAGTTAACGAGGAATGGAGAAATAAGGTTATTGGAAAATGGCTTGGGAAGGATGTAAGGAAGAAAAAGGAGAGAAAGAATAATTCCAGTGGTCTATTGTGATAGCCCGCACTGCGGTGGAAGAGAGATGTGCAAATGATGATTTTGACTAGCTCATCGTGATAGCGCTGCATTGCGGTTAGGGTCTAATTCAAAAATATCAATTAATAGTAGATCACTGCAATAAGGCCATGTCATAGAGCAAACGGTGGTGATACCAAGACCGCATAATGATGATAGGCAAAAGCGAGGAAAATTTGACCCAGCTATAAAATAAACAAATCAAGTCAATTAGAAACATTTTGGAAAGCACAACAACGACGGAAAAATAGAAAAAACTCTCTTTTAGGGTTCTTGGAAAATCTTTGAACTTCATTATTTCAAGATTAATTATTGGTATGATTAATTATTTGTGTTTGATGTTGAATTCAAACATAAATGGCTAAACACCCTTGTTCAGGGGTTGAGGCCAAGAATATAATTACTCTTTAATATTCTATATCGTAGTTATTGTTGAATTATCATATGGGTTATTATTAATATTATTTCTATGATTGGACACTATTAGAATAAATCTATATTTTTATGTGAATTTGGAAGGATAATCATGGGATATAATGATAAAATTATGAAGCAACGTTCTTATTCTTATATAAAATAAGGGATTTGAATTAGTATATAGGAGATTCCCTAGAAGCCTTGATTGGTTCAATTGTAGGAAGATAACTTTATGCATATAAATGGATTATTGTATCACCACTAAATAATGTAGTTGCAATATTCAGATAGGTAAAGATTAGAGGTCGGGAGACCATAATCATACTATAACCCCCTGCGAATCAACAACCCGATAATCAACTAGACTATGATAAGAATAGAGATTTGTAAGATTTTTAGAAGAGCCTCAACCCTGGAATTCTCATCATTATTGTTTACAACCTCTTCTTGCCTTGCTGCCATCACAAACTGTTATTTCTTAATTAATTATAATTTTGTTCCAAACTACACAATCATCTTGATACTTTAAAACACTTAATCATATATTGTCAAGAAACTAATGTTGGTTGGATTTCTAGTATTTAGTCCTCGTGGGTATGATATCCGACTATCTGAGTCACTATATTAGTTGTAAGATTGTGTACACTTACGACTGCGTAAGACTGCATTAAGTTTTTGGTGTTGTTGCTGGGGACTATTATAATTAGTAATTTTATAAATCTTTGGTTTTTTATAATTAGTTTAAGCGTTAAAGACTTAATCTTAGCAGCTGACTTCTTGTAAGACTAGCTTAATACAAGAATGGCGAGAGATAGAGAGTTGGTAGAGCCTTATTCTAAACCAGAACTGGTATTTAAACAGAGGTGAAAAGCTCAGTATCCAATCCAGCAGGTTCAAATGGCTGAACATAGAGATCCTAATCTTGTTTATCCAATTAATCTAGTTGATCTAAATATCGGACGTGTTCCAGCTCTGGTTATTCCATTTGATCCTACTCAAGCAGCTACTAGACCTATTCGTGAAGTGAAAATCCCACTCACGAACTGTGCTAAAGCAAAATATGTTGCATTTGCTGAATTCGACCAGACAATTTGTTGGTTTTCACATGAAGACCCACAGCAACACGTATTGACCTTCTTGGAAATTAGAAATACCTATATTCCTATAGGGTTTCCAGTGATTATGTTAGATTAACTCTCTTCCTCTTTTCTTTAATCAAGGAAACTAAAAAAGTGGTTACATGCTAAACCACCTCTTTCCATCACTTCCTGGGATTATCTGGCTCAGAAATTCCTTATTAGATTCTCTCTATCAGGGAAGACTGCACGTTTGAGAAGTGAGATTCTAAGTTTCTGGTTGAAAGAATGAGAAAATTTGTACCAAGTTTAGGAGAGATTTAAGTGTATGCTCAGAAATTGCCCTCACCACTATCAGTCTAATGATGTTATTACTTATACTTTCATTAAAGTGTTAGAGCCTCATAACAAGATTCTCTTGTATTCAGTAGTAGGTGGGAAAGCTCTTAAGAAGAATTTTGATGAATTGTATGCACTACTGAATCAAATTTCTCAAGGTAATCCAGAATAGCATATTGACTCAAGGAGTGCTCCTAAGAAGGTTGCAGGTATGTTAGAGGTAGATTAGTTCACTGCGTTATCAGCTCAGCTTCCAGAAATGAAAAATTAGATGCTTACTCAGTTTAACAGCTTGAAGTTGGGGTTCTACAAGCATCAACTACTGCTAATACAGTCTAACAGGTAAATTCTTAGTGCGAGGTTTGTAGAAGTAGTGAGAGCATGCAATGAATGCTTGTACGGTTAATCCAGATTCTATTAATTATGTGAGGAATGTGAATTATTAGGGATAATAGAATTTTGGTAACACCTATTATCCAAATTGGAGAAACCATCCAAATTTCTCATGGGGTAGAAATCAGGCATAGAGCAACAATCAATATAAGGGGATAGTACAATAGAATCAACAACAAGTTCAAAATAATCATGCCACAACTCAAACAAGCAATTTAGAGGATATGATGAAGCAACTCCTAGCTTCTCACGCACAAGTTAGCAGCCGATATAAAGAATCAACAGTTGATTACGTAGAATTTGGAGCTAAAAATTTGTCAAATTGTTGGATCACAAAATAAAAGACCTCAAGGAGGCTTGCCTAGTGATACAGAGGAAAATCCAAAGTACGTAAATGCAGTCATAATGAGGAGCGAATTAAAATTATAAGAGGAAAAACTAGAGCGGGTTAGTCCCACAACTACTGATGATGAATCTAAAAATAATGAGGAGAAAGTGGTCAAAGAAAAAGATATGAGTGATGAAATCCAAGTGGAGAAAAAGACTTTACCTTTACCCTTTTCTCAAAGGCAGCGGAAGCGCCAACAGAAAATAAGTTACAAGAAGTTTTATGGACCTTCTAAGGAAGGTTCATGTCAATCTTCCTCTTATTGATATTTTGCAAAGTGTTCTAAAATATAGAAAGTATCTGAAATACATAGTGGCAAACAAGAATCGATTGCTAGAGTATGCTACAGTAGCAATTACCGAGGAGTGCACATCTAAGATATAGAATTAATTTTCCACAAATCTAAAAGATCCAGGTAGTTTTAATTTGCATATCACCATCAGGCAGGCCATCAGTGCTTGTGGGTTATATGAATTAGGGGTGAGCATCAATCTTATGCCGACATCTTGGTTCCAAAAGATGGGTCTTGGGAGTCCCAAATCTATGACCATTATTTTGCAGTTAGCTGATAGGTCCCTTGCTAGGCTTGATGGAATTTTTGAAGATGCCTTGGTGCAAGTGGGATCATTGATTTTTCTAGTAGACTTTGTTATTCTTAATTTTGAAGCTGATCTAGTTGATATATTTATTTTAGCACACCCATTCCTAACAACTTGGCAATCACTTATTAATGTAGCTGTAGAAAAGATGACTATGAGAGAGCATGACAAAGTTGAGGTTCTTGATATGTATAAGGCATTAAAGTTACCTGCTATATATGAAGAGTTGTCTTCTATATCAGTTGTAGACCTTGCTTCTGAGCTCCATTTGTTATTATATGATAATCCAATCGAGTGAGTTTTGATGGGTCATGATCTTTATGGTGATGTAGAGAAGCTTGAATTGGTTCAAGTTATGGATTTGGTGGTTATTGACATGAGAAATCTGGCTTTCGAGCCATTAAATAGGCCAATTAGTCACTCTCCCAAGGCGTCTGTTAATGAATCTCTAAAATAAGAGATTAAGTCGCTTCCTCCTTACTTGAAATATGTTTTCCTTAGTAATAATGTTACCTTTCCTGTTATTTTATCTACAGGTTTATCTGATATACAGGTAAGGGAAGCAATGGCAATTTCGAAAAAAATAAAGAAGTCACTTGGATGGTAGATATCAGATATCAAAGGAATCAACCCAGTTTTTTTTATGCACAATATATAAATGGAAGAATGCTACAAGGAAAGTGTGTAGCAACAACAAAGATTGAATCCGATGATGAAGCAAGTGGTATGAAAAGAAGTCATTAAGTGGCTTTATGCTAGGATTGCTAATCCCATTTCTGACAACAAGTGGGTCAGCCCTTTGCACTGCATCCTAAATAAAAGTGGGATGACTATGGTGACCAATGAAGCTAATGAGTTGATTCCCACTCGCATAGTAATTGGTTGGAGAATCTGCATTGACTACCAAAAGTTAAATGAAGCCACCTGAAAGGATCATTATTCTATCTCATTCATTGATCAAATGCTAGATAGGTTGGTAGGGCAAGAATACTATTTCTTTTTAGAAGGTTACTCATGGTATAATTAGATCACAATAGAACCAAAAGATCAGGAAAAGACCATTTTTACCTATCCATATGGTAAATATGCATTCAGATGAATGCCTTTTGGCCTCTGTATTGTTCCCACAATGTTTAAGAGATGTATGGAAATTTTCTACGATAAGGTTGAAGAATTTTTTGAGGTATTCATGGATGACTTCTCTGTTTATGGTAAATCTTTTGATTTTTGCTTGCAGAATCTTGATCAAGTCCTAGCTCATTATACAGAGACAAAACTTGTATTGAACAGGGAAAAGTACCACTTTTTGATAAAGGAAGGAATAGTCCTTGGTCATAAAGTGTCACGAAGAGTACTTAAAGTGGACAGAGCGAAAATTAAAGTAATTGAGAAGCTATAATATCTTGTAATAGTGAAGGGAGTGAGCTATTTTCTAGGGTATGAAGGGTTTTATAGGTGGTTTATCCAAGATTTTTCTAAGATTGCAAGTCCTATATGTAAACTGTTGGAAAAAGAAGCTAAATTTGATGTTGGGGCTAAGTGTCAGGAAGATTTTACGAGGCTGAAGAAGAAAATGATATAAGTACCCATCTTGATTTCTCCAGATTAGGCATTACCATTCAAGTTGATATGTGTGCCAGTAGTGTGGCTATTGGAGAAGTTTTGGTATAGCAAAAAGAAAAGGTATTTCATTCCATTTATTATGCAAGTAAAGTCTTAAATAATGCCTAGATGAATTATACAGTCACAGAAAAAGAGATGTTATCACAGGTCTATGAGTTCGACAAATTCAGATCATACTTGGTGGGCACCAAGGTAATTTTTAGCACAGACTATGCTGCCATCAAGTATTTGTTCAACAAAAAAAATGCAAAGACATAGTTGATTGGTGGATTTTATTGATCCATGAGTTTGACCTAGAAGTGGCTAATAAAAAAAGAGTGAAGAATCAAATGGTGGATTATCTATCAAGGCTAGAGAATTGTGATCACATTACTAATGATACACTATGTATCTAGGAAAATTTTCCAAATGAGAAATTGTTTATCCTTTGATATGTGTGAGTTTCCTTGGTATGCAAACATTGTGAATTTTTTAGTGCATGGGTTTTACTCTCCCGAAGCTACCATTTAACAAAAAAAGAATCTACAATATGATTCCTGTGCATACATATGGGATGAGCCTTATCTCTTCAAATAGGTTCCTAATGGGATTGTATTCAAATGTGTTTCTGAATCAAAATCTAAAAAAGTTCCATTCATATCCTTATGGTGGCCATCATGGGGGTAAACAAATATCTAGAAAGGCGTCATAATCAGGTTTCTTTTGGTCGACATTGTTCAAAGATACAGTTGCTTTTGTGAAGAGATGTGATCAGTGTCAGCGATTAGGTAAAATATCAAGGCATCATGAGATGCCCCTGAACAATATTCTTGAGGTTAAGGTATTCAATGTTTGGAGGATAGATTTTATGGGACCATTCCAACCATCATATGGCAACTTAAATATCCTAGTGGCAGCTGATTATATATCTAAGTGGGTAGAAGCTACTTTCTTCCCCATGAATGATGCAAAAGGTGTGTTAAAATTTGTGAAAAAACATATCTTCACTCATTTTGGCACACCCAAGGCTATTATCAGTGATAGAGGTACACATTTTATTAACACTTTGGTTAAAAATCTTTTGGTTAAATATGGTGTTACGCACAAGGTGGCCACTGCATATCACCCATAAATGAGTGGTTAAGTAGAGGTATATATAGGTGAGATCAAGCAGATTTTGCAAAAGACGGCCAATGGTAAGTGCAAGGATTGGTCTAGAAAGCTAGATGATGCACTATAGGAATATAGGGCAACCTATAAAACACCCATAGGTACCTCTCCTTATCACTTGGTATATGGTAAAGACTACTATTTGCCTGTAGAGCTTGATTATCAATCTTATTAGGTAATTAAGAAACTGAATCTCGCTATGAAGGTTGTTAGTGATAAGAGGTTTCTTTAATTGAATGAACTGGATGAGTTTCATCTCTATGCTTATGAGAATGCTAAATTATACAAAGAAAATACCAAGCAATGGCATGACAAGAAGATTCTGAATAGAGTTTTTGAACTGGGGCAACTTGTTTTTTGTTCAACTCGAGATTAAAGTTTTTTCCAGGTAAGCTAAGGTCCAAGTGGTCTGGGCCATTTGAAGTAGTGAGAATGATGACTCATGGAGTGGTTGAGCTGTGGAACAAGGATAAGACTAAAATTCTTAGTGAATGGACAGTGAGTGAAGTATTATTGGGCAGATTATGGAGATCAGCACAATGTGTCCATCAACTTTGCAGATGAGTGAATTGAGCTGAGTCATGCCATGACATAAAATAAGGTGCTGCGTGGGAGCTAACCCACAAATCTAATGAAATAGTGTAGTTTATTTCTTAGTTGTTATAAGGAAAAAATAGAAAAAATACCAAAAGATATGTCATGCCACAATGTAAAATAAGACGCTGAGTGGGAGGCAACCCATTTTTTCTTACGTCATTTTGTTATTTTTGTTTAGTGTGCAGGGATGAGATACATTGAGGTGAAAAGGTGAGAATTAAAATCAGGCCAAATTTTATGTTAAAGGAAGAAATCAGGTTTGTCAAAGATGTGTGCAAGTGAGGTATAAAACAATGTAAGAAAAGGGGGTTGAAATGCACTCAAATTTGAATTCTAGTGGCTTAAAATGATAGCACCGCATTGTAGTGAGGTGACAAACTTAATTTTTAACTTCTAGCATCTCACTGTGGTAGCACTGCATCATGGTGAAGGTGGTAATCTTAAAGGTGTAATTCCAGAAGCTCACCGCTATAGCACTGCATCGCAGTGAGGGTAATTTTTCAAAAAAATCATTAATTTGCATGGTTTAGACCAGAATTAAATGGTCTCCTCTATAAATATACCACATTCCCTCTCATTCTTTCCCTTTCTAACCCTAGTGCCGCCTCCATCCCCTTATAAGATTTTCTCTCAATTTTATTAGAATTAAAAGAGTGAACTTTAATTTCATTTCCCTCACTCAACTTAACTCAGGTAAGTTCTTAAATTCTGGTTTCTCTTTAAATTTAGGGCACTTTCAAAAATCCTTATCATGCTTTGGTTGAGCTATGTATCTAAGAAAATCTTTGACTTTCTTTCCTGTATTTTGAGATGTACAAAAATAGGTGTCTAGTATGTTTTGAATTATAAGGACTTACTCAATTGTATGTTCGTGCCTATTAGTGAACTAGGCATTTGTTGAGATGGTTTGGGGTGAATGTTTAATTGTAATCAAATCGGGCAGGGGAATGGATTTATGGTAAATATTGTATGAACTTCTCAAAACTTGCTCAGGTTAGGGTGTGCATCACCAAGAAAGGAAGTTTGAGTACCTTATTTTGCTATGATGTATGCCTTAACAAGTTACTAAGTGTGGGTGATCCTAACTTTTGATTGTGCTATGTGCTTGTTGATTAGTCATTGTAAGAGAAAGAGTGTGAAATGGATAATAATATATGCAGTGATGGTATGAAATGAGTGTTGGCACTTAATGTTGCATGGGGTGTTTATGTCATTGATAAAGGAAATATAAGTACCTTGGGGGTTTGTTTAGTTGCACCACCATGTGAACAATTAAGTGTAGGGTAGCTTGTTAATCTACACACTTAGTAGTTGCTACAAATTTTTGTATGTTTACCGTTGAATTGATTCCATGTTTGTCATTTTACTTGAACTTGTGTAAAGATGTCGAGTTGGGAATATGTATGAGTGAATGTTGGTTTGGTTTGACTAAAATAAAGAAATAAGGTGCACATAGAGTTGTTTTGATAAAGTAACGAGGATTGTCACTACCATATGATGGAATAATGGATGGAATTATTCATTTCTTGATTTTTAGAAAACTTATGCTTATGTGAAGTGTATTGAATAAGGTAAGTCTAAGTACCCTAGTCCCATTCTATGAAATTTTTATAACAACTAAGTGTTGGGTATACTTAACACTTGTTCACACTTAGTTTAAGCTAACATATTAAAGGACTCAGGGATTTTTAGTTTGTTTTATGTGCTGGCTAACAGGTATTATGGATCGTCACCAACAAAAAAGAAAGGACAAGGATGAGGTATCCGATCTATCAAAGAAAAGAAGAAGACAGTCTGACAGGGTACCAAGAGCTCCGGTAGTCCATTGTGGTCAAGTATGGAGGTTTAGATATAGGGCGGTCACAAAAGTTGGAAAGAGATGGTACTTGAAACATCTTGACACCAAGTATATTTTGAAAGTGTTTATCAATAAGGAAAGCTTACAGCGTGAGTACCCAAGCATGGTTCGCCGGTTGGAGAAACTGAATGTGAATTGTGTTTGACTAGCCTACGGAGTGCAATCTGAACCTCGTACGGGAATTTTATTTTAATTGGGACCCAAGGGAACCAAACCATGAGGTAAACATTTGCGTAAAAGTGCTCACATTTACAACTAAGGACTTGAATAACTTATTAGGAGTTCTTAAGGCTGATACAGAACCATTAAGGCAGTTGATTATTACCCCTCTATATGGCCATCTCTGGCATCTGTTGTATGGAACAAGATCTACTACTAGGTGGACTCAACAATGAGGCACTGGTCTCCATTCCTCTTTTCCCTATGCTTAAATAAACAAGGAGGTATATATGTGGGGGAAGATTGTTTATCATTACCTTATTCAAGGCAAATACATGACTGAAGTCATACGTGACAAGGTATGTTTAATTTACGCTCTTATGCATGATGGCATTGATATCAATATAGGTGTTGTGATTTTCTCTTCTATAAAAAAATGTGTTACCATGAGAGGTGCCGATATGGGTTTGGAGGATTGTTTACCATATTTTTTAGTAGGAACATGGTTGAGGAAGAAGACTTAGATTACAAGCTGGTGCTGGATATGTGTCCTATTAATGTGACAAAAGTTAGAAGTTTAACTGTTACTCATGGCCCGATCCTTACTATGCCAGAGCGTCAAGATCTGATTGATGAGATTGCAGCAAGGATGTATGGACTACAAATACTATAGCTGCAGGTAGGGGGAGACCAACAACTAATAAAGAAATTTGTGTGATCGATCTGGATTACACTATAGGTCACAATGCCAGGACTTTATTGCGGGTAAGGACAGAGTTTGTTAAGCCTATTGATGATGACATGTCTATTATAAGGTGAGGCAGTTACATGGTTTAGAAATTAAATGAGAGGATGAAGACCATCCTGATATTAGAGTTGCAGATGATAATGCAGACGTTGATGTAACTGATGATGATGTTGATGATAACATGACCGAGGCCTGATCATGGAGTAGTATGCCACCTTATTACTTGATCTCATTTACTGCATTGGGAGAGTTCTGCATTTTTAGTGTGGGCTGGTGGTATCTCATATCGCATTCTCATTCTTTTTACTTTGCTTTATTTTGTTTGGATGCTTTATTTTGGTGGATATTTTTAGTTTTTTTTCTTGGGTTTTGAAATTAGCCATTCTAACTATTCAGAACATTATGGCCTGTAATAATTAGTATTTATTAATGGTTCGCTTATATATTTTAAAGTGTTTATGTTACTCTCAAGGCAATTCTCATTTATATCTTGTGTTTGCCCTCAAGGAAACCCTCAACAAGTCATCATAGCTATTTTCCCTCTCTATGATATATGGATGACGACCGTCTTAAGAGGATTTAGTCGTATGAAGTTGAGGATTGATGAGAACCCAATCACGACTTATGGAGAAATGTTTTGTGTTAGGCCATTTGGATAGTGATGTGGAACATATTGGTTTTGAAACAAAAGCATGTCTTAAACTAAAAAGGAGTTAATTTTAGATGCTTAATCTCAATAAGTGTAATATGGTTTGTTGGCTTAATGTTGAATTTGACAAAAAACAAGATCTGAAACCATAAGGAAGCGATTTTAATCTAGCATACATCTAGAGTGAGAGAGCTTTTATTTGTATTCAACATGTATAGTAGTGTCAAGAAGTTGCTCAGTATGTTTACAAAGAGATATAAAGGCCGTTGGGTGTAGAAAATGATGTAGGCATTTTGTTGATAGCAAAAAATTTGACTTTATTTACCTACCCTTGTGTATATCCTTAGCTAGCCTTGTTGAGCCTATAGCTTGATTTCTTTGGTAGCCTTATTTGTAGCCTAATCCATTCTTTGATAGACCTTAATTTTATCCAAAGCTCCTAAGTGCTTTAATGTAAAATTGATAGAGTAAGGAGTGTGAAAAAAATAAAAGAGGAGAAAGGTGAAAGTGAAGCCCCAAAGTAATAGTTGTTGGTGTAAAAAAATTGTGTTGTGGTGCGGAGTAAAAAAAGAGAATTTGTGCTAAAAAAAAAATGAATCTTGTATTAATAGAAAATACTCCCATCATCTTGTATGTAATGTGCTTAATGTTATTGTGGTGAAATAAATGATGTATGAAGGTAGTAAAGGGGAAAGTAAGTTTCTAGAGAATGATCCGGATTGTACGAGTGTGATGTATTAAAGCGCATAGGGAGATTAGCCACTATTTCCTAAATAGTTCCTACCTATCCCTTAGCCTACATTGAAACCATAAAATACCTAGTAAATCTTTCATCCCAACATCCGACTACTAGTGGAGTAGTACACTAAGGGCAAGCTTATGGTTCATTAGCTATCATGTATGAATTCTTTGTTGTGAGAGAGTGATTTAATCCTAACATTACCATTGTGTTGTATATTGTAAGATTGTGAGTGAATATAGGGAAACTTTCTTGTTGTGAGGGTGCATGTGGATGACAGTCAGGTGACTTATTGTATTTTTATATTGAGTAATTTGATTAAGTTTGCCAATTACTGTTGAGGTAAAGAGTTTTGAAAAGAATAAACCTATGTTCATAGAAAGTAAATTGAAATGTTTTTAGCTAAAAAGTCATTGTTAGTATTGTGAGTGCCTAGCACAAGAATAACACCTAGGTTGTAATGTTAACCTTAATTGAGTAAGGTGTTGATTGAGATTGTTCGAGGAAGAACAAGGTTTAAGTTTGGGGTGGTGATCTTGGGTGTATTTATATGTACAATCACCCATATTCACCCATATTTCAGCTTGTTTCTAAAATATGCTATTCTTATTGGATTTGAGCCTTAATTATGTTCCTTATCTAATGGACATGATTAGTTTGTACAAGGCTAAATTTTGATGAAATTTAAGGGGATTAGATACATGAACGAGAAGTTAATGATGAATGGATCAATGAAGTTATTGAAACATGGATTAGGAAGGATATAAAGAAAAAAAATATGAGAAAGCAAAATTTTAGTGGTCCATCGCGATAACACCGCATCACAGTGGAGGAGAAATATGCAAATGATGATTTCCAGTAGCTTAACGCGATAGCGCTGTGTTGCATCATGGTGAGGATCCAATTCACAAATATCAATTCCCAGTATATCACCACAATAAGGATTCATCTTGGATCTAACAACAGTAAGACGAAGACCGCATAGCGTGATAGGCAAACGCCGGGAAAATTTGACCTAGCTATAAAGGGAACAAATCAATTCAATGGAAACACTTTGGAAAGCACAGCGGCGGTGAAAAAATTAAAAAAAAAAACTCACTTTTAAGGTTCTTGGAACTTCTTTGAACTTTATTATTTCAAGATTAATTCTTGACATAATTGATTTTTTTTATGTTGAATTTAAACATGAGTGGATAAACACCCTTGTTCTGGGGTTGAGGACAAGAATATGATTACTCTTTGATATTATTTATCGTAGTTATTGTTAGATTATCATATGGGTTGTTCTTAATTTCTTGTGCTTATTATTTTGATGAGTGACCACTATTAGAATAAATCTATATTTCTATGCGAATTTAGGAGGAAAATCATAGGATAGAATGAAGAAATTAAGGAGTAAGGTTCTTATCTTTTTATAAAATATGGGATTTGAATTAGCATCTAGGATAGGGATATACCTAGAAGCCTGTTTAGTTTAATTGGAGGAAGATAGTTTTATGCATATCAATGGATTATTGTATTACCACTCAACGATGTAGTTGCAATGTTCAGATAGGTAATATTAGTGTTCGGGAGACTAAAATAATACTATAAACCCTACGAATCAACAACCTGATTATCAACTAGACTATGATAAGAATAGAGATTTGTAAGATTGTTAGAAGAGCCTCAACCCTGGAATTTTCATCATTACTATTTACCACCTTTGCTTGTATTTCTACCATCACAAACTGTTATTTGTTAATTAATTACATTTTTATTCCAAACTACACAATCATCTTGATACTTTAAAACACTTAATCATATATTTTCAAGAAACAAAAGTTCATTGGATTGCTAGTATTTAGTTTTCTTGGATATGATATCAAACTAAGTCACTATATTACTTGTACAATCGCGTACACTAACATTGCAACACGTCACTTGACTTTATTCTTATCGTTCATGAGTTCGCTAATGTTATCCCTATCAGTCAACCCGGTCTTTCTCTTAAGCATGATTGAGTTTGTTATTGATCTTGAGCTAGGAACTCAGCTTATTTCGATGGCACCTTATTAAATGGCTCATGTAGAGCTTAAGAAGATGGATTCTCATCTTCAATATCTTCTCTATAAGAGTTTTATTAGACCGAGTGTGTATCCTTGGGGAGATCCTAAGTTGTTCACAAAGAAAAAGGATGTTTGCATCCATATGTGCATTGTTTATAGGCGACTTAATAATTTGGCGTTGAAGAACCGGTATACTATGATTCATATTGATGATTTTTTTTACCAACTTTAGGATGCAATGATATTTTCTAAGATTGACTTAAGATCTAGTTAACATAAGTTGAGAATTATGGTTGAGGATGTTCCAAACACAATATTTAGGAATTAATATGGTTATTATGTGTTCCTAGTGATGCCTTTTTGGATGAAAAATGCCCCAACTGCATTTATGGATTTGATGAACCGTATTTTCAGGCCTTATTTAGATTTCTTCATAATTGTGATCATCGATGAAATCCTTGCGTATTTGAGGAGTACAGAAGAGAATATGCTGAATTTGAGGATTGTGCTTCAAACTTTGAGGGATTACACAGTTTTTGCTAAATTCTCTAAGTTTTAATTTTGTCTTGTGTCAGTGACGTTCCTCGGGCATATGGTGTCTAAGGATGGAATTAGTGTAGAGCTAGAAAGATTGAGTCTATTCGTTATTGGGCCAGGACTATATCTCTATCTGAGGTTCGTAGCTTTATTTTTTAGCCAGTTACTATAGAGAGTTTGTTGAGAGTTTTTCTACTGTTGTAATGTTGATGACCATATTAACTTAGAAGGAGGTTTCTTTTCGATGGTCTGGGGAGTATGAGTCAAGCTTTGGAAAGATCAAGGAATTTCTCACTTCTGCTTCTATATTGGCTCTTTCTTTCGAGGGTATGGGATTCATTGTGTACTGTTATACTTTAGGCATTGGTTTGGATTATATGTTGATGCAACATGGTTGAGTTATTGCTTATGGGTTAAGATAGTTGAAGGTACACTACCACAACTACCTCACTCATGATTTAGAGTTGGCAGTAGTAGTTTTCATGCTCAAGATTTTGACACATTATCTTTATGGTGTGTATTATGAGATTTTCATATATTATCATAGTATTAAACATCTTATGACTTAGAGAGAGCTTAATTCTAGGTAGCGTAGATGGATGGAGTTACTTAAGGGTTATGACATCTCTATTTTGGTTCATTTGGGTAAGGCAAATATGTTGGCAGACACCATGAGCCAGAATGCAGTGTAGGCAGTTTGGCTTCTATTTCAGTTTCTCAAAGGTTGTTGGCATAGGATATTTAGTCCTTATCCAACATGATGGTACGATATGATACTTTAGACCCTAGGAGAATTTTTGCTAGTGTCGAGGTAAGGTCTTTTCTATTTGTGCAGATTTGAAGTTGATAGTTTGAGGATTTAAGAGTTTGAATTATCCAAATCAGGTGGTGAATGGTGATTCCAAGAGGGATATAATAGATTCTTACGGTGTTTTAAGATTTTATAGACGTATTTGTCTTTCTAGGATTGATGACTTGATTTAGGATATTTTGTGTGAGGCTTACAATGTTAGATATTCTATTCACTCGGATACATCTAAGATGAATAAAGATTTTAGGCAACGTTATTTGTATAGTGGTATAAAGAGATATGTGGAGGACTTTGTAGCTCATTGCCTATGTTGCTAGTAGGTGAAGGGCAAGCATTAGACACCTGATCGCTTGATTTAGAGTTTAACCATTTTCGATCGAAAATAAGAGCAGATTACCATAGACTTTATTAGTGGTTTGCCTTCCACCTCCCATGGTTTCAGTGGTATTTGGGTCATTATGGATAGGTTGACTAAACCGACACATTGCATTCCTATTTAGTTGTCCTTCAATGTTGAGAGGTTAGCTCGTATCTACATTTTTGAGATAGTTTGTTTGCATGGTGTGCCTATATCTATTATTTTAGACTTAGATTCAGTGTTCACTTATAGCTTTTAGAGAGCTTTCTAGGATGAGTTGGGTATTAAGGTGAGTCCTAGTATAACCTTTTAACCTCAAGCTGATGGGCAGTCAGAGTGGACTATTTAGGTTCCAAAGGATATGCTTTTAGCCTATCTTATGGATTTTGGAGGCCAGTGGGAGAAGCTCTTGTCTTTTGGTAGAGTTTGTGTATAATAATAGTTATTATTCAAGTATTGAGATGGTGACTTTTGAGGTTTTATATGGTAGGTGATCTCATTTGTTGATTGGTTGGTTTGAGACCTTCGAAATCAGACTCCGTGGTATTAAATTACTTTAGGAGTCTTTGGATAGAATCAAGGGGATTTAGGATAGGTTGAGGTCAGTTTAGAGTAGGCAAAAAGCTTATGCAGATTGAAGACTTCAAGTCTCGAGATTTGGCATTGGTGACCGAGTATTTCTTTGAGTATCACTGATGTGGCATGGTTTCATGGCCCTTTTGATGCTTAAAAAAATATGTGAGTACTTAGGTCCTATTTGTTAGATATGCTTTGTCTTTGTGTTTATTTTTTAGGAAACTAGGTTATGGATTTGAAAAGTAGAAAGAGTTGAAGTATTCATAAGAGACCACTTACGGGCCATAAGTGGCACTTATGGTCACTGTAAGTAACCAGGTAAGTGTTAGGAAAAATGTTCTGAAGCATATGAAGTCTTAATAATTTTGTTCTGAGTGTTACGAGACTAATTTTAGAGAATAAGTACCACTTATACCCCTCGTAAGTTCCATCATATGTTTTGTTCCTGAAGCTATTAAACTTGTATGAGACTTACGACCCACCTAGGGGTTTGTGAGTATCACTTACGGACCGTAAGTGGGTTCGTGAGTGGTCACCAACCCAGTTTTCTTTATTCATTTTGTTTAGGATTTTTAGGGTTTTGATGTAAACTATAAGTACACTTTTGTTGTTTTTGTATTAATTTATGCCCTCTTTACATTCACAACATTATATTGAATCTAAGATTTTGAATTTTGATCTTAGAATCCATTATTCTTGGTTTTAATGGTTAATTATTAATTTGAGATTTTGGATTTTTTCTTAACTTATTGTAAGATTATTCGTATGCTTCCTTTGATGAATTTTATGGATGTTCTTGCAAACATGAGTGCCTAAACCACCTGACTAGGGTTGTGGTTCCCTACCAGAATAACAAAGTAGAGGAAGTGCAAGGTCCTTCTAAACTAGTGTTTATACATGTATTATGATCATTTTTGGTTTAATTGCTTTATTAACTGCTGCAAAAGTTAAGAATTTGCCTTTATATGAGATCATATTCAAAATAGAGGTTGAGATCAGGAAAATAAGATCACAACAATAATTTGAGGCTACCATCCCCTGTTTAATTAACTTGACACCCAAAAGGAGATAGTTAAACTAGGATCCAAGACAAGGGTTGGTAAGGAAACACTCTGAGATTCACAAGGTAAAGAGTGAGATTTACCAAAGGCATCCACAAGATGATTGGGGATACATATCTTGTCAGATTCTGCATGCAAGGCATTGGGTTAGTTTGATGGAGCTCAATAAGTCTACGTAGTTAGGAAGTCAGGGGGAACACGGTCCTAGTATTTATTTTAGATTGATTTCAACCCAAAAGGATCAAGAATTGTTACTATAATTTTTAGAAAATAATTCCCCCCATTTACTTTTCTACATTTTTTACCCTAACCTTTATTGGGTTATATATTTGACAACAACTGCATTATACTTCTTGAAGGTGTAGTTTTGAGAAACATCAAATTTTGGCGCTATTGTTAGGGAATATGATTATATATTGATTAATTAAAGTTGTTGAGGTTGTTGGGTTATACTTTTCAATTTTTCTTGGTGTGTACAATGATGTATTCCCAGTACTAGAAGTCAAGGAAATCCCATGATCCTACCTAATCCAGAGCTTAAAAAAACCCTATGACAGAATCATAGGATATCGGAACACGATTATGAAGCTTATCCTGAATTTCCTCAAGATAATCCACTTGAGTTGAATCCTCCACCGCCAATAGATGCTTAAGAGATTGTTGCACAAACCACTACATGGTTACTAGCTGAAGCGAATGTAATGAGGGATGTAATTGCCCATCTTGCAGCTCAAAAAGAAAGATAGAGGCACGAAGTGGCGCTTCGAGCAAAACTTAATAGAGGTAGAAGAGACATAATACAAGTACCCCCCATACTTTTAGTACTTGGAAGCATATGATGATATGGAGGAAGACTTATGGTATGTTGAGCCTATCGAGATAGAATCCATCATTCCTCCTAAATTACTGTTACGAGTGAAGATTGATCTTATGAGTGTTCTAATTCAACTGCTCAATCTGAATGGTGTGTTTGTTGGTTTGCCGACTGATGATGCAAACATGCATATCATGAATTTTGCTGGAATCTTTACTTCATATAATTTACTTAGAGTTAGTTAGGAAGTTTTGACACTTAAGCTGGTCCCATTCTCTCTGACTGGGGAAGAGACATTATTGCTAGTGGAACTACCTCGTGGGTCCGTCACTAATTGGAATTAGTTGTGGAAGCAGTTCTTGGACCAATTCTTCCCGTCTTCTAAAATGATATAGTTGAAGGACAATATTTATTATCTATTATTTCAATCAATTACATTTTGAACCATTGAACGAGGAATGGTTGAGGTTCAAGAAGAAGTTGCTGATAGTGCCCAATCACAAGATTTTGGGGAGAATTTTTTTTGAGATATTCTATTGAGTAGAATGCCAATACCAAAGCTGTTGTAGATACTATTACTAATGGAGCTTTTATGAGCCTGCATTAGGAGTTAGCTTCAGAAATTTTAGATCGTGTCTTTATGAATAACTGAGGGTGGCATACTTGGAAGGCTAAAAGAGAAGACGGTACTTATGATTTTGGTGCTTTCAGTGACCAGAGAATTATAGATGATACGATGGATCAAGAGGTTGCACAGTTAAGGACAGAGATTGGGTTGTTGACCAAGCAATTCACAACTTTGAGTTCAAAAAAGGTGAATGTTATGGGAGGAAAAGGTAAAGCTCCTAAACTATATGATTTAGATAGTTAGGAAGAGGCAAAGTACATGAATAGAGAGATGTCGGGTTTCAAAGAAAAGTGCTAATGGTATCATCAAGACACTTGGAACTTGGGGAAAGAGAATCAAGATCAGAACTATTATGAGGACAAATATAAGAATTATAGTAGGGAGAACTAGTGACTGGAGATGAAAGGATGACTATAAGGAGAAGGGTTACGCATATCTTCCTCCGAGGAACCATGATACTAATTTGAGGATGGTAGCACTATTGCTTAAGCTAGTTAATGGTTCAGAGAATCAAGAGGGTAGCCTTAAGGAGATTAAGGTAGATATTCTGGGGTTAATCTAGAAAGTTGAATCACATACTATCGAAATACAAAAACTTGAACAATAGTTTGTTCAAATGTCACCTACTTTGAATAATCATTAATTGGGAACTCTTCAAAGAAATATTATGTAGAGTACGAAGAGAGACAGTTACTGGCTAGACATTTTGACTCAGAGTGGTAAGGGTACTATTAATCCTTCTATGCTTGTAGTTGATGAGGTTCAGGATGATGTTTTTGATATTGATGACACACCCAAAGTAGAATTTGAAAAATTGGTGATTAGTGGTGAGTTATCACAAAAATTGATAGGTGTTGATAAATGAGTTGAGAAGGATAAAGGTAAAGGGAATAAAATCGAGCCTATAGTAAAGAACATTCCACAACCCCCCACCTTTTCCACAGAGATTGGAGAAGAAGTAAGAGGAAGAGAAGTATTAGAAGTTTAGTTTTATTTTGAAAGAACTATCTATTAATATTCCTCTTATGGAAGTATTAGACAGTTTCTCGACTATGCAAAGTTCATGAAAGATCTAGTTACCAAGAAGTGAATGGTAAGTTTTGAGATCGCTAATAATATGAACCATTATTGTGCTATTGCTTCCTGGTCTTTGGCCAATAAGAAAAAGAACCCTAGAGCTTTGACTACTCCTTTCACTATTGGATACCAAAAATTTTCACGAGCATTGTATGACTTGGGAGCTAGCATAAATATGATGCCACTAGTACGTATAATAAGTTGGGGCTGGTGATACCTAAGTCGATGTCGATATGATTATTGATGGTTGGCTGGATTGTGAAGAACCTGGTTGGTATATTTTGTGATGTTTTGGTGAAGGTAGAATCCTTTATATTTCTAGCAGATTTTGTGATCCTTAACTATGAGGAGGATTTTGATGTTCCTATTATATTAGTAAGGCCCTTGCTGTCCACAGGTTGGGCATTGGTTGATATGGAGATGGAATATATGAATTTTAGGCTCAATGACAAATAGGTTACTTTTAATATGGGTCACTTAATACGACAGTCGAAATACATAAAAGTGTTGTTATGATAGACAGTGTTGAGAATGTTGTAGTGGGTGTGCACATTAAGGAAAGAATTGAGGTATAGGCACTAGCGACAGTGATCATGAACTTTGACAATGAAAACATTGATGAATATAATGAGATGGTAAGCACACTCTATGGCAGAGGTTTTTATTCTTATGCACTAGAAAAGCTAGCTCCTGACTTAAAGCATAGGTTGACTCTGCCAGCTCGACCACCTATTGAGGAGCAACTAGTCTTGGAATTGAAGGTTGTTCCTTATCACATGCAATTTGCATTTCTAGGGGACAACAATACCTTAGCAATCATTATTGCAGCTGATTTGGTAGATACACAGTTAGAGGCATTGACCTTAGTACTGTAAAGATTTAAGAGGGCCATCAAATGGACTATTGCAGATATTATGGGGATTGTACTCTGAATTAGCTCATAAAATTCAGCTTGAACTAGATTGTGTTAACACTAACGATCACCAGCATTATTTGAACCCACCTATGCAAGAAGTGGTGAAAAAAGATATAGGCATGGCTTATCCCATTACAGACAACAAGTGGGTAAGCCCGATTCAGTGGGTACCCAAAAAGGGTGGGATCATTGTGGTCCTAAATGATAAATATAAGCTAGATCCTATAAGAACATTTACTGGATGAAAAGTATGCATGGATTACCTAAATTTGAAAACTTGGATATAAAATGACAATTTTCCTATGTTGTTTATGGATCAAATACTACATAGACATGCAGGTAGAGGTTGGTACTATTTCCTTGAAGGTTATTTGGAGTATAATCTTATTACCATTGCCCTCGAAGACTAAGAGAAGATTACTTTTACATGCTGATATGGTACTTTTTCATTCAATAGGATGTCGTTTGAACTTTTCAATGCTCCTACAACCTTTTAGCATTTTGTAATATCAATATTTTCTGATACGCTAGAGGATACTATAGAGGTCTTCATTGATGAATTTTTTATAGTTGGGGACTCATTTGATAACTGTTTGACTCATTTGTCAAATGCACTTCAGAGATGTAAGGAGTGCTAATTTGTGGTGAAGAAAGGAATTATTCTCAAATACAAGATTTAGAAGAGGGATATTTAGGTTGACAGGGCAAAAATAGAGGTGATTGAAAAATTGCCTCCACCAATTTCAATTAAAGGTATTAGAAGTTTTTTGGGTCATGTTGGGTTCTATAGGAGGTTTATCAAGGAATTCTCAAAAATTTCAATGCAAGCTTTTAGAGCTGGAGGTGAATTTCGTGTTTGATGATTCATATCTTAAGGCCTTTAAGTACCTTAAGGAGTGGTTGATCTCGGCTCCTATTATTGTGTCTCTAAGCTGGTCCTTACATTTTAGTGTAATGAGAAATGCTAGTGGTGTGGCTTTAGGGGTTATCATAGGCCAATGATGTAAGAAGATCCTTCACCCAATCTACTATGACAACAAATCATTAAACCTCACATAGAAAAATTATCAGTTACTAAGCAAAAGTTACTCGCGGTGGTTTTTGCTTTTAAAAAATTCCAATCCTACTTGATAGGGACCAAAGTCATTTTTCATACTGATTATGCAGCATTGACGTATCTCATGTCAAAAAAAGATTCTAAGATAAGGTTGATTCATTGGGTACTTTTATTTTAAGAATTTGACTTTGAGGTGAAAGTCAGAGAGGCACTAAAAAACCAAGTTCCAAACCACCTATCCCGCCTCGAGGAGGAGGAAATTTGAAATTACGGGATGATCCTGAAATAGATGATACTTTTCCATTTGAGTCAATCTTGTCAGCATCTTAAGACTTAATCCCCTGGTTTATTGATTTTTCTAACTTTTAGGCAAATGGCCTTATCCCAAAAGATTTATTATTCCCATAGTGCAACCAAATCATGCATGAGGTAGGAAAGTTTTTCTGGAATATGCCTTATCTATTTTGGGTACATGTGGATGGAGTTATTCAAAGGTGTATTCCTGAGGTGGAGATGATGAGCTTACTTGAGGCTAGTCATTCATCACTCGTTGGGGGTCATATTGGTGGTACCCATAAAACCCATAAAATTTAGTATGTGGGTAATATTACCCTACTATTTATACAGATTCTCATAATTATGCTTGGGATTAAGATCAGTGTCAGCGCCAAGGTAATACTTTACAGAAACATGAACTCCCTATGACACCTATCTTGGAGTTAGAGTGATTTGATGTATGGGGAACTAATTTCATGGGTCCATCTGCAAGGTTATATGGGATGAAGTATATACTAGTCGCATTTGACTATGTTTTGAAATGGCTGGAAGCAGTTATTATTCCCAACAATAAGGGTCGAAGTGTCACTGCATTCTTTAATAAAAACATCTTTTCTCAATTTGTCAATCCATGTGCTATTATTATTGATGGTGGGACTCAGTTCTGTAATTGTCTATTTAAGGCCCTACTCAAAATATATTTTATGAAAAATAAGGTGGCATCACCTTACTATCCGCAGACGAGTGGGGGGGTTGAGATCTCCAATCGTGAGATCAAGTCTATATTAGAGAAGACTGTGTATGCCAATAGGACTAATTGGTCAAGGAAGTTAGACTATGAACTTTGGGCCTACCAGACAACTTTTAAAACCTCATAGGTTCCTCTTCATATAAGCTTTTGTACGGAAAGGCATGCCACTTGCCGATTGAACTTGAGCACAAGGCACTATAGGCATTAAAGAAGCTGAATTTTGAGCAGAGTCATGCAGCAAATTTGAGGATGAGTAAGATGAATAAATTGGATGAAAATCGTCTCCAAGATTATGAGAGCTCAACTTTGTACAAAGAGAAGATAAAGTTGTATCATGACCAATTGATTGAGGAAAGAGTGTTCGAGTTCAAGACTTTGGTTGTTTCTTGGAAAGTTAAAGTCTAGGTAGTATGGAATATTCACTATGGTTAGAGTCTTTCCGCATAGTTATATTGAGTTGAAGCGAGATAGTAAAGCCCCACTTAAGAAGGACGGGCAGCGTGTCAAGTGCTATATAGGAAACACTAATGAAATGAATGTTTATATTGATGCAAGCCATGGTGAAGTTTGTCTAGCCAAGGAAACTGAGTTGTGTCGTGATGTCAAATGAGATGCTTCATGGGAGGCAATCCATGGGCTAGTTGGTAAAGTCTGAGTATCCAACATAGCCACGTCCTACTGCAAAATTAAATCAAGCGTTGGTTGGGAGGCAACCCAATATTTTAGTGTTTACATGGTTTTGGTTTCTGTAGATTTAAAGCATGGGAAAACACCTAGAAGTTGATAAAAAATTCAAAATTTAGACAAGTCCAGGTCAGGGGACTTACTAACCCACTTACGAGGGTTGTATACCCTACCTAGGCTTGGTAAGTGGCGCAGTAAGTGTCAGAGTAAAATTCTGAGGATTTTGGGGTCACTGAAGTTATACTTATGAACACACTTACGGGAGTCATAAGTACAACTTACGATCTCGTTAGTAAGGTCATTTAAATTAAAGGATGAATGGTCACTTATGGTGGACCACATATGGGCCGTAAATAGCATTTATAGGATATAAGTGGCCTCGTAAGTTGACAAAAATTGAAGGATCAATTTTTTTGAAAACTAGGCAGGCCCAAGTGACCCGATCCGATAAGACTAATCCCCCACTCTTAAAAACCCCAAAACCAACCCATTTACCCTACTTTCTCAAATTTTACAACTTCCCTCTTGAATTCAAACTCTCCAACTTCATATTAATCTATAAAATGAAAGAATCCCTCAAAATCTTAGTACTAAAAATTCATATTTCATGCATATTCATCAAAGTAGGGCTAAAAGTTTGCATTGTTCTTCTTCTACTTCCAAGTCTCTTCTAATCCAGGTAACAATTTTGGCTTCAACTCTAGTAAAAACATGTTCCTATTATTTGAAATTGAAAAATAATGCTTTATATAGCCTGAATTTAACACTTCATGATCAACTTTGAAATTTAGGGAGCCTAAATTGGTAAAAAAAAATTGAAATTATGTAAGATTTATGTTTGAGAATACCTGTGATCATATCATATATGGAATTAGAAGTTAAATACTATAGGGAAAGCCCAAAAATACTTGTGAAATATATGTGAACTTTAATTTATATATGTTGTAGTGATGAAATTGGACTAAAAATTGTAATATACACTATGTGTGGTGAAAAATTTGAGAAAAAGTTGAAGTACCCTTAGGAGGGCACTTATGCAGGCAATTACAGTCCTACGTACCCTACCCTGGGTATTCTGATTTTTTTCAACATTTTTTGTTCCCTTCTACTATTTTAAGTGCTAAAAACTACTTTTTCAGGAAAGATGGCGCCAAAAACAGCACAAAATAAGGGAGTCCGGTGTAGACTCCGAGGTGAGTCACCTAAGAGGAGTTCTTAGTGAAGGAGTACTCGATGAGCCTAGACAAACCATTGGTCTTGAGATAAATAAGGGGAAGATATCAGAGATAGATTATAACTATAGTATTTGTGGCTAAATTGAGTGTTCAACCCATACAAGCTCCACAGGCATAGGCCCAACCGCCATCACCCCTGGTATTTAAGACAGGACCTCAGAAGAATTTAAGTCAGATACCACTGCACTCTACCAAGACTGATGAGGAAGAGGATGATGCAGAGGATGAGGTAGATTAATAATTCAAGTCTAGAGATTATGTTCAGTCTTGTTTTGTAGAGGAGTATGATATACCCGACTCCCAGTCTGAAGGATCATAGGATGCATCCGATTCAGCTAATGAGTCAGCTTTGGGATTAGTTGCACCCCAGTCTGAGGAAGATGCAACTCAGGTCCCACTAGAGATTTCATCATCATTATTATAGGATGTTCCGTCAGCTAGACAGAACACTCATCCTTCTATTACACCACTTATTGCACTAGCATCTGAGTCTACATACATCTAGGTTGTACCCATTACGAAGCTTTCTTCTAGATAGTGTGTGGAGGGGTAGCAATATATTTTTAAGAAGGAAAGCTTATTGAATGAGTAGGGTTATCCAAAGAGGAGTATTGCAGCTGAGAGGAGATCGATCTAACGGGGCTAGCAAAAGAAACAAATTTGCATGCCTCTTTTGACAGATAAATAGTTTGGGTGGATGACCATCCCCAAAGGTTCATACAACCTAGCTCTAGTACCAAAGATTTATGCGTCTTATGCCTCTAGAATTTATCTGATTATGCTGCCCCAGTTAAAGGTGGATAGCACCCTCATCTGAACCATACATTGGTTTAGGGAGTCAGAGTTGACCTTTCTAAGGTGGCCATCCCCTGAGTATTATTCGAGCTAAAGTATGTAAGATCGACATCGACATCGACAACAGAGTTTGACTTTTGGATGAGATTAGCATAATATATACGTGTTATGTGAGAAATAGAGTAAAGAAAGCAGAGGATTTACTTATCTAGGTGGATAGACATCCATATTTCTGACTTGTGCACTAATTCCCCATGGATAGAGGGCAAAGAGAGATAAAGAAGACAACACTATATTTTGCGACAAAATTTTTATAAACCGTGGTGTGTTGTAGTGTGAGTATGATGTATTTGAATAGTATACTTATAGGTGATAGAGCCACATCGGTTTCCATCCTACTCACTAAATATAATACAAATTTTGTGGTACTAATTCAGCTGGAGATTCATGTTAGAGCATTCAGTGAGACTACCACTCTGTCTTTCCTTTATCTGATCAAGTAGTAATGTGATACAGTTGGCCTACCGACTATTATTGATTAAGATCATAGGATTGAGGTGATGATTATTGCAGGTATTGGTTTGATAAAGGATCTGGCAAACTCAATCCTTGCATAAAGAGTGCATCTACCTATCACTATTATTTCAATCCATTCTAAGGGACCTTCAGTTCTAGTTGAGACTTTCAATAGAATGGATAGTAGTATTGATATTGATATGGGAAAAAAGAGATATGAGCCCATTAATAATGCTGGTGAGGGGGCTACGACTATATCTATATTAGCCCTAACTTCTACTTCTGAGTCGGCTGGGGTATCTACTATGCCCACTCGCCCCATGGTTACTGGTTTGGTTAGTATACCGCCCCAGATGGAGTCTCACTTAACTGCACTATATGGATAGATTCATCTTTGGGTATGAACTACACTGGAGACTGCTAAGGCTCAATTTTAGGCAAGTATGACGGTAGAGATAGTAAAGTATACGTGGGTGATTCATGCTCTAATTGGTAACTTTGATGCTAGGATGACTGCAAAGTTGCATAAGGTTCAGGCTCTTGATTTTTCTGGCTTCCATGAGGAAATGGCTATATTACACACTTAGGTGCGATCACTAGCGGAGAGCCATGTTCTAGTTATTCCTCCAATCATCTAATCTTTTAATAAATTGTTGCCTCCACCTCCACCTATGAGATTTGATTTATTTGCTGAGGAGGATGTGGTCCCAGTGGTTGGGATCAAGAGAAGTCGGAAAACAGAGTTATAGGACCCAACCTTGTCCTTTGATCAGGCCCTGAAAAGGGCCGTCCATGATTCTAAGATGTCTTGATTGATTGAGGAGTGGATACAAGATGAGATAGAAGTTGGATAATCATCTAGTCATGACCCACCACCACCTCTACAGGATAAGCCACGAGATTCCCTACGTGGGGGTAATTCTGCTACAAATGCCTAGAGCATCCCAGGTATGACTCATTTCCCTTGTTTTATATTTTTGTTATATACTGGGGACAATAGTTGGGGATGGGAATATACCACAACTTAGGGTTTTTCTAGCTATGCTTTTTTCCCGTCGGATGCACTATCATAGTAGAACTGGCATGTTTAGTTTTTTTTTGTGTTTGTGCCATATATGTGTTATTTTTTGTTTTTGTTCAATTAAGAGCAAAAATTAGGAACCTAAGAGCAGTTGACATAATCTATTGATACCCCTCCAAAAATATTTAGTGAACTGTGTGTTGTTAATATCTGTATGACCTAGAAAAAATTTTAGTCCTCATGCATAAATCATTTTTACTGCTGAATGACATGTTTTCTGGGATAAAGTCACTAGCTAAATAATTGGCAACCTCAGCAAATCAAGGGATTAAGTTTTGTGATAATTCGAAGACACACTCATCGAAAAATATCATCAATCTTAAGCTCATCCTCTAATTTAACCATTGCCTTCTCTTCTAGGCGAGATAAATGGTCTGGAACAAGATTTTTTGCACCTTTCTAGTCCTTAACCTTAATGCCAAATTCTTGCAAAACTAGTACCCATCGAATCAACTTAGCTTTTGTCACGACCCAAACTAGGGCGCGGCCGTGAAGGACATCCGACCCATGAAGGCCCAGATATCCTACTCTATCAGGTAATGGTGCACAACATTCATGTGAAAAAAGAAAATGTGTAATTATAAATTGAATATGGAAATATGGTCATACTCTCATATTAGTTTAACAATGAAGGAAAACTCCAACAATGTATAAATAACATCTGACTCAGTATGTAAAATCTCTACTAAATCTCAAAACAATGCTATCTGAAGTCTGCGACAAGGCCCCCAGTAGACCAAAACTATAGAATGATGAATATCTGTAAGACATTAGGCCTTTCGAAATATAGAAGGCTCACCACTACACAATCTCTTCTATTTTCTGAATTATCTACTGCTTATCTTGACCCCTAGATTGTGCCTCAGAACCTGAGAGGTTGGGAGGGGAGGGGGGTCAATATTGATGTACTGGTATGCAGAGCTAATCCAAAATAGTTATTTATAATCAACATATATGAGAGCAATTTAAAAATGTTCATAAACATATCATATAGTAAGAAATCACATGGGCATTTTAAAAACTTTGGAACATTTCTTGGAAACCATGACTTAGTCTGTCTTACTTTTTAGCTAGATGGTACACCCTACAATCTGTAATTCCATGGGCTATATGGAATCTACCCTTGACTCGGCGGCCAAGCCCCCAATAAAAGTTTTCCGCAAGGATTGGAGTATCTATAAGGGGGATACGCAAGATCACACAGCAGGGTGACAAAATCCCTAATTAAGTCAACATGTCATGGTAGTGCACAAGATCACAAAGCAGGGTAGCTAACCATAGTCCCAATTTGGGATGACATGAATTAAGGTACACAAGATCACAAACCATGGTACCATAATCCCATATCGGTAAATCACGGTTTCTAGCATAGAGTCTTTCAACTCGAACTTTCTTCGGGTTACCATCTAACTCTCTTAAATCAAACTCTAACTCTATCATGGCATACATTTATATGGTATCGTCATACCATTGACTTGGAAGTCACTGTACCACATTAATTCTCCAAATTTTCATGCCATTTACAACATGCACATATATAAAACTTTCACACACATCAAACACATGCACCATGGTTCTTAACATGTAATAGTTTTAAGAAACTTTATCATTTATGAGTAATATCATGTCAATTGCAAAAACTCATGCTCTCAATGGTTTAACACAAGTATAGTGTGGTGTATAAAACATTATCATGGGGGATTTAAAGAATTCGTAATTCATATAAATAGCACCTTTTCGAAATTCAGATCACATGTTCACAATTCAACTATTGAAATATATGCAAGCCAACAACCCCATGATATTTCAATATTTCTTTCAAAACCATATCACAAAACATGTTATTGACATTAAAAAAAAAAACCCACTTGTAAAAACTTTTGTATACATTTAGATAGTAAGGTCTTGTGTAAATTCTTTTCAAAAATCATGCCCATGAAATTTGGGACAACCCCACGTACCTCTATTTCAGATAGTAAATGAATCATTCTTGGATCCTACAATGCGAGGATTCCAAATATCCAATTATCTTCTAAAATCCACGGTTAAATCTTGAGCTATGAGGATTTTTTGTCTGAAACTCTAATGGTGTTTCTTGAGAGATTTTGATGAAAATAAACTTACTTTGGTGTTCTCAGGATTAAACCCCATGTTAGAGATGATAAGGGGTTGGACAAGTACTATTTTTACCCTTAATGAGATGGAGTAAAAATATAACATGTGCCCAATTTTATGGGCCACCGCGATGCGCCACAATCACATTGGCTCACTGGAAATTGCCAATTGAGAAATTGTCTCACTCCACGATGCGCCACGATCACGGAGTCTCATTTGAAATTGACGAATGCGAAATTGGGATCCTCCGTGATACGATAAACAGTTGAATGATGATTTTTATGACTAGCACATAAAATAGCCATAACTTTCTCACCGGGTGTTCGTTTTGGATGAATCTTATATCAACGGAAAGCTTATTTAGTCACCTATGTAATGAAAAGTTAAAATTTAAAGAATTCCCCAGGGAGTTGAGTAAAATTCACTCTAGAATACCATGTTTGATACTTTTAGGGACAAATTTTAGATTGGAAACTTTTGGGGCATTACAATATCCCCCCTTGGGAACATTCATCCTTGAATGTTGTCGCGGAACACAGATAAGAATGAATTCAAGCATACTAAGGCATAGAAAGAATAAGACAAGGATTGTACCATCCACTGGGTCAAAAAGGTTTGGGTACCTAGCTCTCATGTCAACTTCGGATTCCCAAGTTACTTCTTCAATTTTCTGGTTTCTCCACAACACTTTAACTGAGGCAATCTCTTTGTTTCTCAATTTCTAACTTGGCTATCCAAAATTTCTACAGGCTCTTTTTCATTGGATAAGAAGTCTGTCACTTTGATTTCTTCGACAGGCAACACTAAAGAATGGTCTCCAATGCACTTCTTCAACATATATATATGAAATACCAGATGAACGGAACCCAACCTGGCAGGAAATTCTAACTCATACGCGACTGCACCAACCCTTCTCAAAATCTGATATAGTCCTATGTAGCGAGGACTCAGCTTACCTTTCTTCCCAAACCACATGACTCCCTTCATGGGAGAAACCTTGAGAAATACCCAATCTCCAACCTTAAACTCTAAACCTCTTCTTCTAACATCGGTGTAGTACATATGACGACTTTCGGCTATCTTAAGTCATTCTCTAATGACTTTCACGGCCTCCATTACCTGATGAACAAGATCAGGCCCAACCATCTACGTCTCACCCACTTCATACCACCCTATTAGTGACCGATATCTTCTTCTATATGACGCCTCAAATAGTGTCATCTTAATACTGGAATGAAAACTGTTATTATACGCGAACTCTATTAGGGGAAAGTGCTCCACCCAACTTTCTTTAAAATCAATCACACAGGCCCTAAAAATATCCTCAAGGGTCTGAATGATGAGTTCAGCCCACCCATTAGTCTAAGGGTGAAAAGCATTGCTTAGGTTCACTTAGGTACCTAAGTCTCTCTGAAAAGATCTCCAAAATTGAGAAGAAAACTATGTACCTCGGTCGGATATGATAAACACAGGTGCCCCATGCAAACAAACTATTTTGGCAATGAATAGCTTGGCATTATCCTCTCCCGAGTAGTTAGTCCTGATAGGTAGAAACTGGGATGCCTTGGTCAGCCTATCTACAATTACCCAAATGGAATCATATTGGTTTCGGGACCTTAGAAGCCTTGTAATAAAGTCTATATTAATTATCTCCCACTTTCACAAGGGTAAAGATATCTCTTGGGAAGAACCACCTAGCCTCAAATGCTCTACTTTAACTTGTTGGAAATTCAAACAGTTGGAAACAAAGTCAGCCACATCACACTTCATATTATTCCACCAATAGATAGATTTCAGATCATGGTACATCTTAGTAAAGCCTGGGTGAACAACATACGTCGAAGTGTGAGCTTCGTCAAGGATTATCTGCCCTAGACCATCTACATCTGGCACGCACAACCTACCCTAATATCTCAAAATGCCATCACCACCAATCTCAAATGACACCACCTTCTACTAACCCATATAACTCTTTATCTACATCAAGATGGGATCTCTGGCCTGCTTTTCTTTAACTTCTGCATAAACGGATAATTTAGCTATCTCATGCACCACCACCTTTCCATCTTTGGAATCTAAGAGTCGTACTTCAAGATTTACAAGTCGATGAATATCCTTCACCATTTCTCTCTTCCCTTTCTCAATATGAGAGAGGCTACCCATAGCAATCTGCTGAGGGTGTCAAATACCACATTTACCTTACCCAAATGATAGTGCAAGCTCATGTCATAGTCCTTTAAAAGTTCCAACCATCATCTCTATCTGAGATTCAACTCTTTTTGTGAGAAAACATACTGTAAACTCTTGTGGTCAGTAAATATATCAACATGCACCCCATACAAATAGTGTTGCCAGATATTAAGTGCAAAAATCATAGCCACTAATTCCAAGTCATGAGTAGGGTAGTTCCGCTCATGCACCTTCAACTACCTAGATGCATAAGCCACTACCTTATCGTGTTGCATAAGAACAAACCCAGGTCCCACTCGGGACGTATCACAGTATACAAAAAAACCTTCTATACCTTCTGAAAGATTCAAAATAGGAGTAGTAGTCAACTTGTCTTTCAGCTTCTCAAAACTACTCTTACAAGAGTCAGACCACAAAAACTTTACCTTTTTCTAAGTCAACTTAGTAAGTGGTGCATCTATGTAAGAAAAACTCTCTACGAATCTTCTATAATAACCCGCCAAACACAAAAAGCTCCAAATATTAGTTGGATTTGTAGGTCTGGGCCATTTTCTCACTGCCTCAACCTTTTGGGGATCAACCTGAATCCCCTCACTAGACACAATATGCCCCAAAAAAGCAATAGTATTCAGGTAGAATTCACACTTGGAGAATTTCGCATACAACTTATGATCTTTGAGAGTCTCAAGAATAATCTGAAGGCAATTGGCATGGTCCTCCTCACTTTTGGAGTAGATCAAGATGTCATCAGTAAAAACTATAACAAATAGGTCTAGGAACTAACAAAAAACCCTATTCATTAGGTCCATGAATGTTGCAGGAGCATTAGTCAACCCGAAGGACATGACCAAGAATTCATAATGACTATATCTAGTTCAGAAAGTTGTTTTAGGAATGTCTGACTCCTTAACTTTCAACTGGTAATAGCCCAAATGAAGGTCTATTTTAGAAAAACATTTAGCACCCTAAAGATGATCAAGGTCATCGATTCTAGGAAGAGAATATTTATTTTTTACTGCGACCTTATTCAACTGGTAGTAATCTATGCACATACGCAGGGAACTATCTTTATTCCGCACTAAGAGTACAAGTGCACCCCAAGGAGAAACACTAGGTCTAATAAAACCTTTATCTAGGAGATCGTCTAGTTGTTCTTTCAACTCTTTTAACTCTGTAGGAGCCATTCTATATGGCAGAATAGAAATAGGACATGTATCTAGCAATACATCAATGCCAAAATCTATCTCCCTATCAGGTGGAATTCCTGGGAGATCATCTAGAAAAACTTTTAAGAATTTATTCACTATAGAAACAGACTGAAGAGGAAAACTTTCGATGTTAGAATCTTTAACCTGAATAAGATGATTGATGATAGGCGAAATTACGCGCCTATATCAATATATTTTGCCCATATTTTAGCCTAGTTTCGAGAACTAATTATCTATTTCGTACACTTTTAGTCCTTTTTCCTGTAAATGAGCTAACAAATGTGATTAGGAAAGTTTCAGGTATAAATGATGCAAAATACAGCAATTTATGGCTTACTTGACGCAAAAGAAAGCTCACAAACGAGATGGAAAGGAGCTGGACGCATAAAGGACTAAATCTGCTGCATGGAAAATCTGTCCCGGGCTAAAACAGCATTTCTGAAGACTTTGGGACTTACAGACACAAAGCTGGATTTTTGCCATAATACATTAACCTAGTGCAATTAGGTTATGTGTTTCATCATTCTATTTGGATTATAATTTTGTAACCTTACCCTAGTACAATTGGGTCAAGGATTTCATTAGTATATTAGGATTTGGTTATTTATTTTATTAGTTTAGTAGGAGTAGGATAGGAGTATTATAAATACCCTATCATGTTAGAGATTTTAAAGGGGGGGGAGACATTCTGACAATTCATTCATCTCCTTACAATTAAGACATCTTCCTACAACCCATTCTCAATTCTTCATTCTTCTACTCTTAAATTCCACAACAAGAGAATCGTTACTTGCTACGGAATCACTAAAACCACACGCCAAACACCTACTATTCACGCCATCCACCATGCAAAGCGTGATATCCTTCGCATTCATGGGTAACTAAATCTCTTAGTTGGGGTTATGGAAGCCGAATGAGTTACTATCTATAGCTATGAGTTTGTGAGTTCAAGACAAGTATATTGCTTATATCATTATTCTCTTCATCTTAAATCTACATTCTTTGCGGTTCAAACACAAGAACACGCCATTCTAACATCTAACCTGTTCGAGAGAAAGGTTATTTGTCTAGAAAAGAAGACGCATAGACCAACGCCAGTCTAACATCTGACTTGTTCGAGAGAAAAGTTATTTGTCTGGAAAAGAGATAATGTCAAGGTAGTAGGACACCCTTTCCTATTAAAAAGCTAGTGCCGTACCTGGACTAACTTCTTGGAGAATTCGTACCGTTAGTCACGCTTTAAGCTCGAGAGAGTTAAAGTGAAATAGTCCTTGTTTAGGTCGAGAGACGCTTGGATTTACCATCGACTACAATTCTCTATAAGCAATTACATGTCAAGACTCTACACACTCATAGCCAATAGAGACGTATACCTCAGAAGGTGGACATAACCCCAACGCCTCAATTCTCATTGTTTACAACACACGTGACAATCTCTCTTTATTTTGCTATTTTCAGTTCTTACATTCTTGTTTTGGTTACATACTACAATCCCCCCTTTCCTACGAGACTTGCACTAAAAGTCTAGTAATTTCTCTTGCTTGTTGGCCAAGCTATTCTCTGTGGGATCGATACCCAACCCAGGTTGGGTTCTATATTTGCTAACGACCGCTTTACACTCCCACGAGAGCTGTAGATTGAGCGTTATCAATGATACAAGAAACCTTTGGAAATTAGTTTACAGGCCCTAAGATAAGATATGAAGTAACCCCTAGGTGCTAAAGAGTGCCCTTCCCACTCTATTACTGGCTCATTTAGAAAAGAAAAGGTAACCTTCCGGGTTCTATATTCTAGTGTAGCATAACATGAATGGAGCCAGTCCATCCCTAGGATAGCATCAAAATCAACCATATCAAGCTCTATGAGATCTACCACAGTATCCCGGCTAAGAATAGACACTACACAATTTTTATATATCCTTTTAGCCATAACAGAATCACCCACCAGAGTGGAAATAGAGAAAAAATTGGTAATAACTTCGGGCTCAAACCCAAAACCAATAGCGATATATAGGGTCACATAAGATAAGGTAGACCCAGGATCAAACAATATATATACATCACGGGAAAAGATTTTTAACATACCGGTGACCAGATCTGGAGAGGCATCTGCCTCCGGTGGTTAGTCAAAGCATATAGCCGGTTGCGACTGCTCTCGACAGCCAAAGTGGCTCCCTTCTGAGGTACTGTTGTAGAAGAATTCGCCTGTGACTTGGCTCTCCCAACATTACCTCCTGTATCAGGGTAATCTCTCTGAAGGTATCCCACCTGACTGCAAGAATAACAATTTCTTCTCTCAAAGTAACACTTTCCAGGATAATTCTTTCTGCAGGTGTTACAATAGGGAAAAGATCTGGTGGGCTGCGCCATACTGCCCTGCGATTGAGTATCTTGAGCTCTGGGCCCTTATCTAGTTTGAAAACTTTGAGATCACCTATCAACTAGGGGTTTGGGCTCTGGGGCTCTAGCTGCAGACAGTGCCTTGCCCTAAAACTTCTCCTTTTTCCATTTACCGTCTAGGTTATTGCTCTGTGGATAACTGTGGTTCTGATCCGATGCTCTGGCTCTCTTCGCCTGCCTATCTTTGTCTCTAGATTCAGATATTTTCTTTTTCTTCTCTTCTATCTATTATATGTGGACTGACAGTCTAGCAAATCCTACCTCCCTATTTAGCATCTCCCCTTGACATTCAAATGCTAGATTATCGAAAAGGCCAGATACAAATTTTCTCATCTGGGCCCTCATATTTTCTATCATTTCTGGTGCACAGCGAGCCAGTTGATTAAACTTCAGAGTGTACTCCTAGACACTCATCTTCCCTTGTTTATGATTCATGAATTCCTTTTCTTTGGCTTTCCTCAACTCTATAGAAAAGAATCAGACAAGAAAAGCTACCATGAACTCATCCCAAACTGTGGGCTCAACACTCTCCCCATTTTCATCCTCTCACTCTTTGTACCATTGGTTTGCTACATCCTTAAGTTGGTATGTTGCTAACTCAACCCCTTCCACCCAATCCACCTGCATAACTCTAAAAATCTTCTCCATTTCATCTATGAACTCCTGGGGGTCCTCTTCTACTTTAGTGCCAGAAAATTTGGGCGGGTTCATTCTCATGAACTGGCCCACCCTAGTGGTCTCACAAGTGATAGATGCAGACCTAGTATCTTCTGACCTCTGACACTGTGCGGCTACCAACTGTGTAAGTATGTGAATGGACTGCCTAAATTCTACATTCGATATGTCCCTCTGAGAAGACTGGGGAGGGTTAACATTTATCCTCGGAGCTCGAGGAGGACTGATCGAGACTGAAGGTACTCCTGGAGTAGGAATAGGTTCTGGGGTATGGGCTCTGTTACTGGTCTGCATGCCATGAATAGGGCGAACTTCATTATCCTGAGTATCCTGGTTGCTGGAACGATGAGGAGGCATGACAGTTTTCTAAAATACAATAGATCACTGATTAGGGGACAGTTCTAATTCAGACTCTAAAGCACGAACTAAATCACAAAGAGGGTAAACACTTTCCTAAATGCCTAGTAGCTTCCTGCTTATAAGTATGGCACGATACACACCCATAAATAAGACTCTACCTGACGCAATTTCTCAGAAGCCCTGGGACCATGCTCTAATACTAATTTTGTCACGACCCAAATTAAGGCCTGGCCATGACAAACATCCAACCCATGAAGGCCCAGATATCCCACTCTACCTGGTAATCGTGCACAACATTCATATAATAAAACAAAAATGCAGAGATATAAATCAAATATGGAAACATGGTCATACTCTCATATTAGTTTAACAATGAAGGAAAACTCCAATAATGTATAAATAACATCTGACTCAATCTGCAAAATCTCTACTAAATCTCAAAACAATGCTATCTGAAGTCTGGGACAAGGCCCCAGTAGACCAAAACTATAGAATGATGAATATATGTAAAACATTAGGCCTTCCAAAATATAGAAGGCTCACCACTGCACAATCTCTTTTGTTGTCTGAATTATCTACTACATATCTTGACCCCTAGACTGTGCCTTAGAACCTGATAGGTTGGAGGGGGAGGGGGGTCAATACAAATGTACTGGTACGCAGAGCTAATCCAAAATAGTCATTTATAATCAACATACATGAGAGAAATTTAAAACAGTTCATAAACATATCATAGTAAGAAATCACATGGGCATTTTAAAGACTTTGAAATTTTTCTTTTAAACCATGACTCACTCTTTGTCTTACTTTTTAGCTAGATGGTACACCCTACAATCTGTAATTACATGGGATATATGGAATCCACCCTTGACTCGGTGACCAAGCTCCCAATCTAAGTTTACCGCCAGAAATAGAGTATCTATAAGGGGGACACACAAGATCACACAGCAGGGTGCCAAAATCCCTAATCAAGTCAACATGTCATGGTAGTGTACAAGGTCATAAAGCAGGGAACCTAACCATAATGCCAATTTAGGATGACAGGAATCAAGGTACACGAGATAACAAAGTATGGTACCATAATCTCATGTCAGTAAATCACAATTTCTAGCATAGAGTCTTTAAACTCGTACTTTCTTTTGGTAACAATCTAACTCTCTTAAATCAAACTCTAACTTAGTCATGGCATACATTTATATGGTATCATCATACCATTGACTTTCTATTTACAGTACCACGTCAATTCTCTAACTTTTTATGCCATTTACAGCATGCACATATATAAAACTTTCACACATATCAAACACATGCATCATGGTTCTCAACATATGATAGTTTCAAGAAACTTTATCATTTATGTGTAATATTATGTCAATTGCAAAAACTCATGCTCTCAATGGTTTAAAACAAGTGTAGTGTGGTGTATAAAACATTATCATGGGGGATTTAAAGAATTCACAATTCATATACATCGCACCTTTTCAAAATTTAGATCACATTTTCACAATTAACAATTGAAATATATGCAAGCCAACAAACCCATGATATTTCAATATTTCTTTCAAAATCATATCACAAAACATGTTATTGACATTAAAAGAGTTAATACATAAAAATCACCCTACACTTGACACCAAATTATAACTTTGACCTTAAACTTTGACAGTGCACAAATATGACCTTTAACTATTCAAAACTACACAAATATGACCTCCAATCATACATGACAAAATGTGTGTTGAACACACAAAACTGGGTGCGTCCAGCTTAAAATCTAAGGGCATAATACATAAATATGACCTTAAACTTTGACAGTGCACAAATATGACCTTTAACTATTGAAACCTGCACAAATATGACCTTTAAATGACTCTTCACTATTATTTTTTCATTATTTTTGGCTCAAAAGTGAAAATGGCATCTAATTTCTTTTGTCATTATAGAAAAAGAGCAATATTGAAGATTTATCAATTAGGCGGATCAGCCTCATACGAAAAAATTGAGCGGGTATGTATATATATTATAAAGCAGAGGATGAATTTAAGTTATACAATATATCTAAATATTATTTATTTAAATATTAAATTAAAGATGCAACTATACTGATAATAAAAAAAATTATAGTTTTAATAAAACTTTATTAAATTAATGTTATTAAGCATAGTAGTAGTAGTAGTAGTATATTAAATTAAAGTTATCAAATTAATGTAATTAAAATATTATTAAATTAACGTTATTAAACAATTATTAAATTAATGAGGGGTGGACCTACGTGGTTGCCATGGGGTTCACCCAAATTTCCTCGGTAAAAAAATTATGTTGTATATATATAAGATAGAAAATGTATATTTATGTACGTATATTAATGTTGAACCATATGAAACAAGGCACTTAGATAGCCTAGTGGTGTTAGTTTCTCTTCTTGGGCGCTTCCTTCAGCCTACTATGCGGGTTCGATCCCCGCTAGTAGCTATTTTTTTTATTAAAAAAAAAGCTAAGTGTTACTGCTATAGAAATAAATAAAATAATAATGATAATAATAATAATAATTTTTTTAAATTAAAAAAAAAATTAGGTGCTGCTACTATATAAATATATAAAAAAATTATTATAATAATAATAATAACAACAACAACAACAATAATAATAACAATAATACTAATAATAAAAACGACGTCATTTTAACACAAAAAAGCAAAACTTTGACAGTGCACAAATATGACCTTTAACTATTCAAAACTACACAAATATGACCTCTCTCCAAGTCAGCCCTATTAATGACGTGGCACCGTGTGATTAGATTACCTTTCCAGATAGGTGCGAGTGAGACTCACGCATGGGGTTGCAAAATCGAAGGTCATATTTGTTCAGGTTTCGAATAGTTAAAAGTCCTATTTGTGCACTACCAAAGTTTAAGGTCAAAGTTATAATTTGGTGTAAAGTTTAGGGTCATTTTTATGTATTAACTCACATTATACCAAAACCCCACCTGTAAAAACATATGTATACCTATAGATAGTAAGGTCTTGTGTAAATTCTTTTCAAAAATCATGCCTATGAAATTTGGGACAACCCCACGTACCTCTATTTCAGAAAGTAAATGAATGATTCTTGGAGCCTACGATGCGAGGATTCCAAATCTCCAATTATCTTCTAAAATCCACGATTAAATCTTGAGCTATGAGGATTTTTACTCTGAAACCCTAATGGTGTTTCTTGAGAGATTTTGATGAAAATAAACTTACTTTTGTGTTCTCGAGATTAAGCCCCATGTTAGAGATGATAAGGGGTTGGAGAAGTATCACTTTTACCCTTAATGAGATGGAGTAAAAATATAACTGGTGCCCAATTTTGTAGGCTACCGCGATGCGCCACAATCGCGCTGGAAATTGCCAATTTAGAAATTGTCTCACTCCGCTATGTGCCACGATCATAGAGTCTCACTGGAAATTGACGAATGCAAAATTGGGATCCTCCGTGATGTGCTAAACACCTGAATGACGATGTTTTACGACTATCACATAAAATAGCCATAACTCCCTCACTGGGTGTCCGTTTTGGATGAATCTTATATCAATAGAAAGCTTATTCAGTTACCTAGGTAATCAAAAAGTTAAAATTTAAATAATTCCATAGGGAGTTGAGTATAATTCACTCTAGAATCCCATGCTTGATACTTTGAAGGACAAATTTTAGCTTGGAAACTTTTGGGGCGTTACAGCTTTGCATCTTTATTTTCCATTAGGTACCTCAAAGTTATGTGATCAGTATGCATAATGAATTTGGTTTAAATCTAATAGGACCCAAACTTCTTAAAAGAAAACTCCAGTGTAAGTAACTCCTGTTTAATAATCGTGTAATTATTCTATGCGGGGTTGAGGACTTTGTAGGCATAATAGATGGGATGAAGTATTTTCTCATGTCTTTGGCCTTGGAAATATCCTATGGACATACTACTAGTAGCACATATCACCTCAAATGTGAGTGTCCAGTCTGAATATACAATGATAGGGGAAGAAATCAACCTCTCTTTTAGGAACTCAAAGGACTTGAGACAAGCTTCATCAAAAACAAACTTCACCTTCTTGTCCAACAATTTGCAAAATAGATTTGAAAATTTAGAGATGTCCTTGATGAATCGCCTATAAAACCCTGCATGACACAATAAACTCCAAACACTTTCACAAAAATTAGGGGAAGTGATTTCTGAATCAGCTTAATTTTAGCCTTGTAAACCTCTATACCCCTCTTTGTAATCTTATGCCCCAAAACAATCTCTTTTTAAACCATGAGGTGACATTTCTCCCAATTCAACACTATATTGTACTACTCACATCTATAAAATGCATTAGAAAACTAGACCAAATATGCATCGAAAGAGTCACATATAATAAAGAAATCATCCATAAAGACCTCTATAGTAGCATCCAACATATCATAAAAAATGGACATCATACAATGATGAAAAGTGGAAGGAGAATGACAAATTCTGAAAGGCATCCTTTTGAATCTAAATGTACTATATAGATATGTGAAGTGTTTTTTCTTGGTCTTTGGAGGAAATAAAAATATGAATATACCCCAAATAACCATAAAAAAAGCTATACCATCCTCTACCTGCAAGACGACCTAATATCTAGTCCATGAATAACATACGAAAGTGATCCTTTTGCTTCTAAGTATTTAGCTTTCAATAATCCATACACGCTCTCCATTTTGTAGCTCTTATCATGGGCACTAACTTATTCTTTTCATTAGGGACCACAGTAACCCCACCCTTCTTAGGCATACATTAAACTAGGCCCACCTACTTGTTATTGGCAATAGGGTAAATGACATATATATCTAAGCAATTGATGATCTCTTTCTTCAATACCTCCTACATAGGTTGATTGAAACAACGTTGATGCTTAAATCTTGGCATATACTCAAATTCCAACTGAATCTTATGAGTGAAAATTCTAGGTAGACTCCTAATAGTCCAACCAATGGCTCACTTAAACCTCTGTAATACTAAGATCAAGGCTTCAACTTGCATATCCAATAAATCTTTAGCAATAATAACCACCAAGGTATTATTGGCCCCCCAAAAATACATAACGTATGTAAGAAGAGAGGGCCTTCAATTTCAAGATTAGTGGCTCCTCAATAGATAGCTGAGCTTGTGGAGTTGCTCTATTCTTCAAGTGAAGATCTAGTTTCTTTGGCATATAAGAATAAGAACCCCTACCAATAAGAGCATTCACCATATTATGATCCTCATCAATACTGCCACTATCCAAATTCATGATTACCGTTGCTAATACCTCTACACTATGTCTCTTCTTAATTGACACACTCACTGCATTATCCTCGATAGTATCTATCACAGGCACCACATTCCTATCATTTGTTCATCACATCAATTGGACCATATTAAAAGTAATATGTTCATTATTAAGCCTGATTTCATATGTCTCAACTTTATGTCAGTCAATGCTCTACCCTTAGCTAGAAAAAGCATTCTTAAGATTATAGGGACATCAAAATCAACCACATAGTAAAGAATCACAAAATCATTAGGAATATGAAGGAGGCTACCTTCACCAAAACATCAAACAAAATACCAATAAGTTTTTTCACAATCTTATTAGCCATCAATAACCTCATAGATATCAGCTTAGTGACCCCAACCCCAACTGTTGTACATAAGTGGCGATATTAGATTAATATTAGCTCCCAAGACACATAATGCTTATGCAAAATTTAGGGAACCAATAGTGCAATGAATTGTGAAGATTTAGGATCCTTTTTCTTCTCATCCAATGATCAGGAAGCAATAGCACTATAGTGGTGCATATTATCAGTGTGCTCAAACTTTACTGTTCACTTCCTTATCTCTAAATACTTCATGAACTTTGCATAGGCAGGTCTCTACTCTAACTTTTCTGTAGGAGAGATATTAACAAATAATTCTTGCAATATCGATATAAATTTCTGATATTTTCCTTCTTTTTTTCTTCATCAACCTTTGAGGAAATAGTGGAGGAGTTTATAGAATAGTCTTCAACAATGGTTCGACCTCCTTACTTTTTCCATTATCAGTATTATCTTATTTTTTAATACTTTTCAATTTTTGTGATGTCTCAACATTAGTCACCAACCTCTCAGTTTTAGCTTTAGATGAATCATCAAGATAAATATCATCCTCTCTTACCTCATAAAATACTTGTATAGAATAATTAATAGTAGCCTTATTACTCTAAGTGGTGATTTCTAGGCAATGAATATCATTCTTTTGATTCTGAATGGTGTTGCTCAAAAGAGTGCCTAGTTAATGCTGATTTAAAGTAGCTGACATTTGACCAAATTGATGCTTAATTATAGTAGAATACAATTCCACTTTTTGCCTCAATCCAGAGATATCTATCTTAATCTCCTTAAGGAAACTCTTTTTGTTCTCTAAAAATATCAACCAACCATACAAGAAATACTTTTATTCTTGAATCAACATCATGATTCTTGGTGGAACATATGAACCATTCTTTTCCTAATAATCATCCTTTCTCCTCAAGTCACCATCTTTTTCTTTGATATTATCCCCATATCTTTCCCTATAACAGTTCTGACCTTAAATTCCCCTCCTCGAGTTTAGGTCCAAGTGTCCTGGTTGGATGCTTGACCTTTGTCTTGGAAACCCGTCATATTTTGGTCCAAATAACTATCTTTCTCCTTAGAGTTAGATTTATCACGTCTAACTGACTTACCTCATACACCCACTGCATTCATTTTTTTAGTATTCATAGTTACAATGCTTGGTAAGTAACCCTATCTTTTTCCTCAACTATGATACCACTTGATCCACTATATCATCCAAGGCTCTCTGCTCACTAGAAGCACTAATAGCATAAGTATTGACTCCTTTTTTTGCCTCTTAGGTATGCCATCCTGGATTGATTTTAAGGACCCGATCTATGATTTCTGTAGCTAACTCCCAACGAAGGCTCATGAAATCCCCATAAATAATAGTGTCTATAATAACTTTGATATTTACATTCAGGGGTCAATAGAATATCTCGAGTAGATTTCTCCCTAAAATTTTACTATGCGGCACAATCATAAAATTCTTCTAGAACCCCAACCATGTCTTATACAATGCCTCTAAATGAAATTGCCTATAATTATAAATCTCTTTCTTCAACTACCAAAATCTAGAAAATAGGAAAAATTGTCAAAGAATTGTCTCCACTACTCATTCCAAGAGGTGATGGACCCATGAGGTAGTTCCCCTAATCATAACATCACTTCGCTTGTAAGAGAGAATAGGAACAACTTGAGTCTCAAAGATTCCTAACTTACCATAGGTAGATTATACAAAGTGCAAATTCCTACAAAAATTATGATATGCATGTCTGAGTTATCTGTCGGAAAACCATCAAACCCACCCTTCAAATTAAGAAACTAAATTATAGAAGTCATAATGTCAAATTTCACCCTTGGGCTAACTCAAAAAGAAAGATAGCTCCTATCTAAATAGGATTAACATACCTCAAGTCTTATTTTAGATCATCAAATATTGGTAAATAATGATAAACTGGGGGTGGTTGAGCTTTATCACTTCTAACATTATCTCTATCGAGTATTGCTCGATGCACTTCTTCTTGTCTTGCTCTTTTCAATTAAGTTGTAAGATGGGAAATGACCAGCCTCACATTCTTTTTAGATAATAATCGAGTAGTGGTCTACGTAGTTATTTCTTGAACACCATATGAAGGTGGCAGATTTATGGTATTTGGGTCATCTTGAACCTCATCGTGCGAAGCTCGGAATCAAGATATTCCGTACTATGATTCTATCATAATATATGCTCTAGCATAAGATCAAGTGGAATTAGGGGATTTTCTTAACTTCAAGTACTTGGCATACACCAATGTAAGCTCTAAGAATAGTAGAATATCAAAAACCAATAACCTCATTTTTTGGTAAATAAAAAAATTTATTGCACAAAGTAAAATTTACATAACTAGGTAGAGCTGACCAATTGCCTCTCAAAAATGTAAAAGTAACAAAGAAGATCAGCAGGTCTTACGCTAACATTCCTATGGAGTTGCTACTATATGCTTTTTAACAACAGAATAGCTATTCTAGGTATCTAATAGAATAAAAAATACAACTAGTCAAGGAATAGAATTTAGTTGCATAAAGTGTGTAGTCTATTTCTTTTGTTGGCTTCCACGGATATGTATGTGCTCAGTTATCTCCTTGCAAACTCTATCAGGTATGAAGCTTCCTTGCTGAAATCTAATTTGGTTTCTTTCTCTCCATACTATACTGATAATCATAGCAAACATACAACATAAGATAATACCTTTCCCTAATCTTTCCTTTGCCTATCTAATAATCCAATCAACTTTTTGTGGCCAGGTCCCTATGGCTCTATGAATTCCCATCCATGAAAGTAATTTATGCCATAGACCCCTTGTAATTGGTCAGTCAAAATCCATGTGATCATGTGTTTCTATAGTATTATGATAGAATGCACAAGCCATATCAACATTAATCCTAAACATTTCTAGTCAATCAACTGTAGCCAATTTTTTTAACAATGCAAGCCATTGTATAAAGTTTTGTCTCTGGTGGATGCTTAAGTAAAGTACAATGCTCTTCCAGGAAACTTTTGGCATATCAGGTAGCTTGGCTAGGTGCAACTTTTTTATGGAAAACTTGCCCTTCATAATTAGTTGACTTAGTCTTACTTGAAGATTACCTTGAAATCTAGGTTCTATCATGATATCCTTCCTTGATTTGACCACTTTTCTTACAACTCAAGTAGTATTCCTTGGGCTGCAACAATCCTCCACTGTAGCATCCTTGATATAGTAGGCATATACCCACATTATCCACATACTGTCAGCTTTTATAGCTAGGGCACATAGTTGTTTTGCAACAACTGCTTTATTTGAGTTACAAATATTTAGGATATTTTACCCTCCTATTTTCTTTGGCATACAAAGCTTCTCCCAAGAGACTAGTGCTCTTTTTGAAGGGAAAGTTTTACCTGACCATAAGAAGATTCTACAGTGAGAGTTTATGAGCTTCATAATCTTATTTGGGAGAATAAAGATTTGAGACCAATAATTCTGAATGGCAAAAATAACATATTTAATTAGATGAATCCTGCCTATATAAGATAGCAATTTTGTGGACCAACATTTCATCTTTTCAATAATTTTATTTATAAATGGGTAACGATGGTCAAAAATTAGTTTCTTGGTAGAAAGGGGTACTCCTAAGTATTTGAAAGGTAAGGACCCTTTAGTGTAGCCCAGAGTCTATAATATTTGATGTTTCTTTATTTCCTTGACACCTGACATGTAAATGAAATTCTTGTGTTGGTTGGCTTAGAGTCCTGAAGTTGCAGAAAACTTGCTAAAAACTTGTTGTAGCAGTGCTATGAATGCAGTGTTTGCTTTACAAAACATTAATAGATTATTTGCAAAGCAGATATGCACAAGACAAAGCTTTTTGCACTAAGGATGAAACTAGAAGTTGGGATGGGAGGTGGCCAATGCTAATTATCTGTGTAAATACTCCATAATAATCACAAAAAGGTAAAGTGACATAGGTTCACCTTGCCTTATTCCCCTTTTACCTTGAAAAGGCTTAGTGATTCCACTATTTAACACTAGAGAATAAGACACAGTTGTAACATATTCCATAACCCAACCAATAAATTCCAGAGAAAATCCAAATTCTGCAAGAATATTTTTAAGGAAACACCATTCAACACTGTCATAGGCTTTCCTTAAGTCAACTTCTAATACACATCTAGGAGACAGTCCTTTTCTTGTATACCATTTCAATAATTCAAGGCTGAAGATCACCTTATCAATGATGGATCTTCCTTCTATAAAAGCTATTTGGGAGGGGCTTATAATGGTTTTCATTAATCCCTTCATCCTATTTGTTAACACCTTAGTAATGATCTTGTAGAATATAGTACAACATGCTATGGGATGTAGTCTTTAACTACTGTGGGTGCAGGTACCTTTGGCACAAGTGTAACTACTGTGCAACTAAAAGTTTTTAAGTATTTTACCTGTGGTAAAGAACTCTTGAATAGCAAATAATACATCTGATTTCACTGTGTTTCATTGACTGGTGTAGAATTCAATAGGGATACTATCCACTCCTGGTGATTTCTTAGTTGCCATGTCTTTTATTGCTTTCATAATCTCCTCCTCTGTAACTTGTTATATGTGTGACATCTTTTGTGGATTACATAAACAAGGGCCTCTTTTGATGACCTCTGATTTTTGTAAGGTCAACTCATCGGCAACAATTCCTAGCAGGTTGGTAAAGAAGGATACAAATTCATGTTCCACTAAGATTGGATCTACAATTTTCAGTCATTGATCATTATAGATTGATATAATAGCATTTTTACTTACCTTGATCCTGCATTGTGCATGAAAAAATTTAGAATTAGAGTCCCCACAGGTAATCTAAGTAGCCCTGGATTTGTGTCTTAGTGATTTCTCTTTCAATAGACTTCATTGATGCAGTTTCTGAACAAGTATTCTCTCCTCCTCTATCAAATCATTATCCAAATTTTCTTGATTAATTATTAGCTGTTGTCTGGTAGTATGCAAGTAGTTGTCATATAAAGATAGATAAGAGTTTAGCCCCTTTAGGTTTGTCTTTAGTGCTTTCAACATCTGAGCTAACTGATACATTTTAGTCCCAATGTATCTTTGCCTCTAGGTACTTACAATAATTTTTGGGAACTTGTTATGTTGTATAACTGTAGTATATAACTTGAAAGGCTTTGGTCTGCTACTCACAAAGGATTGCACTATAATCAGATTGGAGAATGATAAAAAAATTCCTGGTAGTAGTTAGTAAACCTCTACTGCTCCATAGCATTGTAACCATCATAGCCCAGTAAATTCTTGAATATACGTTGTGGTCCTACTCATACTTATTGCAAAAAGAATAATAGCAGCCTCTAGATCTTAGGAAGTCATTTACAGGGCATCCAAATAATCCTTAAAGTCTTGTGTCTCAGTATGTGTAATAGGGGAGCCCAACCTATCATCAGAATTCAATATAGCATTAAAGTCTCCACTCAGGATCCAAGGTTTCTAAATGTTTGTACTCAATCCCCTCAAGGCAAACCATAATGTTATTCTTTCAACAACAGTATTTTTTTAATATATAATAGTAATATGAGCAGCAAAAGAATCTACCAGACTCTCCACATAACAATGTATAAACTGTTCATGAGAGATTAATACTTGCATCTGCACATGGTTTCTCCATCGTTACTAAATTTAACCATTTAGATCCATTGGGTAATTGCAACTAGTATTCCAACCTTGTGCAACCTTTGCTAGTATATTTATACTTTTGTGTTGCTTTACTCTCATTTCTAGACCTCCCTCAAGTTCCAAGTTGCAAAAATCATATTTTGTTGGGTGGTTCGCCAGCATCACCTGGGACACCCTCATGATTACCTATACTTTCTAATGTTGAGAACCTGTTGTCACTCCTAAAAATACTCTCCCTCCTTCTAATGAAGTCTCACCAATCCCAGTGGCATGTTGTATGCTCTGCACTTGTAGTTCCTACTCACTTTCTAAGTTATAGGTCTGTATCTGGACATCTAGTGGTGGAGGGGTGGTGGTTTCCTTACTTGTAGCATTACTCATTTTTTTTTTGCCATTTTTCATGTGTAGGTCTTCTCCTTCTTTTGTTCTAGCTTCTCCTTTTTGGTTTTTCTTTGAAATCCTTCTCTTGATCCCCTTCTTTGTCTTATAGTCGACAATCATCAGTAGAGTACCCAAAATGTAGAAAATGGCTGAAAAATTTGGGCTTCCAATTGTACTTAATAAGTTAATAGAATATTCCAGTTGGAGTCACCATTTCAAAGAATTCAATTAAAGGTTGGGATGCATCCACATCAACGCATACACGAGCATAAGATATGCGTTCCATACTAGTAGTATAATGGTTTGTGTTAAAAGGAAGACTAATTCCAATTGCTATCTTACTCAATGCATCACCTGACCAGTACCCACCAGGTAGTCCCAGAAGTGTAATCCATTGTGGAATAGTTGTGATGCAATTGGGATCGAATATAAAGTTAATAATCCATTGTTGAACTATGAATGGTTTGTTGTGAAATATGTAAGGTCCACCTAGAAGTACCTTATCCTTATCAACAGATGAGTTGAATTAAAATATGTAATATCCAATACCATGACCTAGAGTCTGGGGTGTTTTTTTAACAAAGTTCCATACATTTTTAACAAAATTCTCCATAGATTTTTGGTAGGGAGTATCCTCTACCACAAAACTTGTCAGGGAATTTTTTCAATAGTGCTATTGCTCTTTTAAACCATCTTTAACAATAGTGACAACAATTTTCCCATCTCGAGTAGCTGGAGGAACGCAATTTAGGGTCTTTCCAATACCAGCTTTACGATTTTCAGTATGTTCCTTCTTCACTAGCAGCTGAGGCAGTGGTTCTTGCTCTGAAAATTACAGCCTCCTGTTTGGGTATGTAGAACCTATACTTTGAAGGTGAATTAATGTCAGTAAATCTAAGTCTGAGTTGGGTTCCTCAACGTCCTCTGGGATAGAATGGCACCTGAGAGGTAGAAAGCTTCCAAATATTAGTGGATGCAGTGAACAACTAATTCTATCTTGCGGAGTAACCAATGTCGTTGGTGACACCATAATTTTTTGTAGAAATTATAAAGAATTATAGAGAGTGCTCGTTAGCAGCCTTGCTAATGTGCGCTGAGCATCAATCTGCAACCGTATTCCAAGACAAAGGTGCTAAAATTTGATGGTGCCCAAATTATACCTCTTAAAATTATAACATGGTCACTGTTAAATAAAGAACCCAAAAAAGTTTAGGTCGAACCCACAGGTACTAAGATGAATCTCTGTCAAGAACTTGTTGATGTAGCAAAAAAGAGCAGAAAGTAAATTGGTAGATTTTGTGAGAATAGTAATATTAATAACCAAAATTGAGCATGTTAAATTGAAATCAATATGAGGTGAACACTAGGATTATGATCCTCCTGACTTCCTAACTCCACAGATTTATCATGCTTATCAGACTGCCTCAGTGTCTTACATGCTAAATCTAACAAGTTATGTATCACTAATCATATATTGACACCTTTTGGTGAATTTCACTCATCTCATCTCGATCCTAGAGTGTCACGTTACTAACCCTTATCCTAGATCCTAGATTATCTATCTCTTTTCGGTCTCAAGCAAATTAGATGAAGGCTTATAGCTTTAAATTATTATTATGATATTCTTTTCCAAATCTCAACCTTTCTGTTTAGCTAGTATCAAATACAGATGGGTTCTTAGCGACTGCAGTCACTAAGAAATCAATCAATATTAAGAAAACCATAATACATGCATAAACACTGGTCAAGAATAACTTTGAACTTCCTATACATTGTTATTCCGTTAAGGTTCCCACAATCCTAGTTAAGAAAATTAGCCACACATGTTTGAAATAACATCCATAGAATCCATAGTTGAATGCAAATGAATAATCTCACAATGAATTATGAATGAAAGCTAGAATCTCAAATCAATAATAAATTGTAAAAGTCAAGAACAAGAATTCCAACATCAAAAGTGTATCTCAGAACTCAATATAATGTTGCAAGTATGTAAAGTCTATACATTAATAACAAAACATGGTTATTTCTAGGATACTCATGAAAACCTAAATATCCTAACAAAAACAAAATATAAAAACTATGTCGGTACCTACCTACGACCCAACTTATGGGCTGTAGCTAATACCTACAGGCCCTAGGTAGGTTCGTAGGTATTAAAGGAATTAGTAGCCTTCAAAATTCAACTTATGAGGGGTACCTACGAGGGTTGAAGGATATGCCTTGTAAGTTGGCCTTCATAGTCCTTGGAGCAAATTCTAACTTTTAGAACTTTCGTTCTGCTACTTATGACCCAACCTACAGGTGGATTAAGTACAACTTTTGTCCTATAGGTGGGTATGTAAGAAGACTTTCAGCTACACTTAATAATATTGTTCTCCTTTTCTGCTCCAAAACTCATTTTCTTCAAAGCGAACATAAAAACACATCATATCTAACAAAAAAGACCTAAATACTTACATAATATCTAATTTTAAGCATCGAAAGTTCCATGAAACCATGGCACATTAATATTATAATGGCCATCCAGGTCATTTTTTGCATATCTGCTTATGTTTACTATTTAGAGCTTTCCTATAGCTGTCTCAAGTCATTTATAACTTGCAAGAATTAACTATTCGGATATCGAGTAATTCATTTGTTTTTTCAAGCCAATTCCCTATTTTAAAGAGTTCACAGGTTCAAATTGGCTACTAGGCAATAACTTTACCCAAACAACTTCGTATGCCAATTATGACAGCTCCAACATCTCTGGAATTTTAAATTTAGTCTAGGTGGACCCTTAGTCTAGGTCTTAAAGCTCCAAATGTCATTTTAGGCTATTGGCCGAAAGTTAAAAAAAATAACACATGGGTGTGGGACCTACTTCTTATCAAAACAACCTCGGATGGAAATTTTGACTGTGCCATTGAGTTTGAAATGCCAAATTTGATAGGGTAGCATAGTGGGTTACATACACAAAATTCTGGATGAATCTCGAGGGATTGGTAGAGACCTAACATAATTTTTAAGCTTTCAGTTGGTACATCGCTTAAGCACCCTTTTGGGCCGCTTAAGCAAAGGGGGTGCTAAAGTGACCAACCTATTGCTTAAGTGATCGGGCAGTCCAACGGTGGTTTGTTTAAGAGAATCCCCTATAGCTTAAGCGATGGTTACTTAAGCAAAAAGAGGACCGCTTAAGCAGTAATTGTGCAGGCATCCGATGTCTCTTGAGGGACACTAGGTCACTTAAGCGGTGACTGCTTAAGCAACTAAGTGTCCGCCCAAGTGACACCCAAACACCTGGTACCATATAAAAACTCCACTTATCTGGATTTCTCCAATTTTTCACCCATTTCCAAGAGTGTAGAATCCTAAAAAGTGTGAAACTTGGGAGAATCATTGATTGGTGATTTTTGAGCATTTATGAACTTAAATTTTGCATTTCTTCTTTGGATTCTTGGTAAGATTTTATCAATTTCATGATTAAATACTTCAACTTTTTCTAAAATACATATGACATTGGTGGGTTGATTGTAGTACTATTAGATCTCAAAATTCACTAATTTTTTGGGATAAATGTTCCTTGAGCGTCGAGGGACGTATTGTCTGTTTTGAAAGTGCAATTCCTCAAATGAGACTCATATGGGATTTTTGCATAAGTTTGGACTCGAAACACAATAGTGAAATATGAGTATCATTGTTCTCATTTTGATAAGTAGATTGTGATTTTGATAGCGTGGCATCTTACAGAAGCTTCTCAGAAAGGAAATCATTACTTTAGCAGATTCTTCAGGCTTTTCTTTTATATTTAGGTAGGCTAGGTTTACCCTCTTCATAGATTGAGCTAATTCATATTATAATTGTGATGCCATGCTAGATATGGGATGAGAATTAGGTATTGGAGATATGATTGAAAATATTAGGATTATTTGTATTGCTTATTCTATCTTGGAACCGTAATATTGGTGGAATAGACTTAATTGCTCATGATTTAGGTAGAATTACAATCTTAGGGATAATTATGGATTATTTAACACTAGAAGTGAATTTAGATACATTAGTCTACTCTGGGGTAGAATTAACCTTAGAACAAATTTCAAGGATTAAATACGGGCCCTTTTAGCCCACCTTAGGCCAAGACATATGTTAGGTTTTGTATACTTCTATATGCTTGTTATACTATTTGAAATGATTATTTTGGATACTAAGGATATTAGATACATGATGTTTATTATAGTTTGATACTTGGGAGTTGGTGCTAATTTCAGGCCAAGTCGGTGGTTATTTTAAATTCAGTTTTAGTTTAAGTCTGGCAATTGAGTTTGGTATTAATAATATAAGTTCTGGTTTATGTCCGGTAAATGATGTTAATGCTATTGAGTTTTGGTTTGAGTTTGACTTTGGTAGTTATTTATGATATGATACGGTATGGATGGATTCCTCGTTATGGTTGGTTATTTGGTAAATTTGTGGATCTTTGATTTCTTACTTTCCTTTGATTACACCCTCTGAGCTTATGGAGGCTCGCATACTTTTCTGCACTTACTGCCTTATGGGGTCTAGTCTTGTAGTATTAATCATGCATTGTTTAATATTATATCTATTTTTAATATTTATTTACAGTATTGGAGCTTATTTCTAGGTTTTTCCTTTTATCATGATTTAGCTTATTTATATCATATCTTTGTCATATTTATATCATGATTTAGCTCAGTCAACCGATGATTCCTACTAAGTAGCCATAGTTTTTGTACTCATACTACACTTATGTACTTTTTTTGTGCAGATCTGAGTACTGGTAGCCACCGCTGACGTGCAATCATGGTAAGTTGATTTCAGAGATATGGTGCGCTCTCGAGGTCGAATTTTCCCCTTTTTACTTCTATTATCTATGTCTAGTCATTTATTTTTTGAGACATAATGTATTTGACTATTTCAGTACTTATGTCCCTTTTGTAGTAGCCCTTCTACCTACACTACTAGGTCGGGGGATGGTTGTTGATACTTTATCTATATTCTAGGCAATTATTACTGTTTTATTGTTATCATAAGTCTTTAATTGTTGAATTCCAACTTTAAGCCATTTTCCATAAAGTAAGTGCCATCATGGCACGTAACTCGGGTCATGACACTAGGGTTGTGGGAACCATGATGAATTATCATTACAGGTTAAGTATTTAATAATTCTAAGGTGGTGGTTATGCATGCATTGTTCTTCCCTTTATATTGATTTCTTTTTAACAAGTGCACGTATGAAAACTCGCCTTATTCTTACTTTCTAGACCAAGTGGTATCAAATGGGAAAAGAGATGTTACAATAGATATTTGAGGCTATCAACCCTTATCTAATGACTAAGCTCTGTTCGAGAATTATTTATTTGGGATCAAAGAAAGGGTTAGTAAAGCAAACACAAATGTTGATGGACCAAGTTGCATAGTGCACTTAACTTACAAACACAAATATGGATGGATCAAGTTGCACAGTGCACTTAACTTACCGATCTTGCATTATAAACCCTGGGATAGATCACTGGTATGCTACACCTACTGCATTATAAAATCATGGGGAACACAATACTAGTCTATTCCCTTACTGCTTAAACAACAATAAATCAACATTCTATTACTTGGTTACTACCTACTTGAAATAATTACTTGTTACTATGAACCTCCCCTACTTTGGAAAATAACAGACTAATTGTTTAAATAATTGTATCAATCAAGGGTCCTACCATATTCCCTGTGTGATCGAACTCAACCTCAATTAGCTTCTATATTAGATAGCAATTGCAATATTTCTTTTGGAGGTATTATTTGGGTTACATCAAAGAGGATGGGTCCGACACCTCGAGCCTCAAAGATGATGAGATCACTAGCTAGGTTTCCTTCTATTTACCTAATTGATTATTATTTCTTATTTTTAAGTTACCCTTATTTGTGTTACTAGTTTAGGCATATGCCCTTCGCACATGTATCTTACTTTAATGAATTCAAATGTTATGTTACACTAAATAGGATATTTGTTTAAATTGATAAAGATGCGTATAATAATTAAAATCAACATCTTTTGAATGTGTAAAGATGGAGAATTTATTTAATTAAACCTAACCTTTACCCAAAAAAAATTCTCAAAGTTGATTGGCATTTATCTAACACCTGCACACTATAACAAAATAATAATGATAGAGATATGAAAACAATACAATTAAATATAACTTTCACACAAAAATTTCCTCAAAGCCAACGAACATTCATCTACCACTTGTAAACAACAACAAAATAATATGATAATAGAGATATCAAATCAAGACATTTAAACCTAACCTTTTACACACAAAAAAAAATCTCTTAAGAGATATCAAAACAGTACAATTAAACTTAACCTTTATACACGAAAATTCCTCAATGCTGATGAACAAAAATTCCTCAAAGCTGATCAAAAAAAAATTCTCAAAGCTGATCAACATTCATCTACGACCTGTAAACTACCATAAAACAATACACTAATAGAAATATTAAAACAATACAGTTAAACCTAACTTTTACCTAAAAAAATTCTTCAAACCCGACGGATATTCATCGGCTACTTGTAAATTAAAATAAAATAATATGATAAAAGCAAGTGTTATTCTCTGTTAAGAAGACTGATCTGTTTATTGTAACTTGATTGTGAAATTGCTATTGAAATTAGGTGAAGGTAGAAGGAGCATCTATTAATATGAGTGGCTATCAATTTGTGTACTTTTACACCACATCGTGTGTATGTCGATTGAAATTCCTTGCACGACCCTTTGTTCCTACATTTGTTAGGGTGAATATACATTATTAGTATTTATGTATAAATACTAAAAATACTAAAGAAATTTTACTAGTAAATAAATTATACTAATATCACACATTCCTATTAAAATAAGGAAAGAAAATTGATTTATCTTAATTAAAAAATAGTACATGTAATTTATAATTTTTTTAAAAATATAAATTATTAGTATTACTTCTATGATTGTATTTATTTACCAAATATAAGGTACTATAATTAGGACTCTTTAATAATGGTGATTTATTATTTTTCTAAAAATATATATTATTAGTATTTATGTATAATTGTAATTTAAAAAATAGTAAAAAAATGATTTTGTCTGAAGGAGAGTGTTTTAATGAAGAGTAAAAAGTTCAAATCACTTTTCTAAGGATTTTCACACTTCGTGTGTATGTCAATTGAAATTCCTTGCACGACCCTTTGTTCCTACATTTGTTAGGGTAAATATAAATTATTAGTAGTTATGTATAAATACTAAAAATACTAAAGGAATTTTATACGTAAATAAATTATGCTACTATCACACATTCCTATTAAAATAAGGAAAGAAAATTGATTTACCTTAATTAAAAAATAGTACACGTAATTTATAATTTTTCTAAAAATATAAATTATTAGTATTTACTTCTATGATTGTATTTATTTACCAAATATAAGGTACTATAATTAGGACTCTTTAGTAATGGTGATTTTTTATTTTTCCAAAAAATATATGTTATTAGTATTTATGTATAATTGTAATTTGAAAAAATAGTAAAAAAATGATTTTGTCTAAAGGAGAGTGTTTTAATGAAGGGTAAAAAGTTTAAATCACTTTTCTAAGGGTTTTTCACACTTTTAATAGATTATAAATATAGATTATAGATATAGATATAGATCTAATAAACAATCTCATCTTTCCTTTTCATATTTTTACGATTTTGACGTATCAAGTTCTAAATTAAATAATTTATTAGCTTGCTAATTATGTCGTGTAATTATTTCTACCTAATTAGTGCGAGTACAGGGTTGTTTTGTAAAGAACAAGAATTCATTATTAAACATAGGAAGGCTCTGGTAGCTTACACCTTGGGCATCACTGTAGCAATGCATTTATCGCTGTAGTGACAGAAGTGACATTCCAGTGATGGCCTGGAAGTAATGAGGAGATGCTGTGGTGATCTGGCTATGTCGATGCCCAACGAATGACTCCAAAATCTTTCATTCCTCGGTCTTTTCTCATATGATGCTATCCCTCAAAACACTTTATTACCCTACCCCTCATGTTTTAGCAGTTTTAACCATGCACACCCAAATTCGTTATTCTAGACTTACTGTTCACGAGGTTTTTAAATCCTTTTGACTCATTTACACACGAACAATGTCTCAAAACACCACTTGTCTTGAGCAATTTCTTACCATGATAATTTAGATTGATTAAGAAAATGTATCCAATTACCGTGTCAAAACCCAGATGGAAATCAGAGGAATACTTTGAACCAAAGGAAAATTAAGACATGCCTCTATTTGTGGAAATGAAGATACACCCTGAAATCACACCCATCCCTTATAATTTTGAATTATTTTTGTAAAAAATCATCTCATGTCACTTATAATAATCACTTATAGATAAGAAGTTCAGTCATCAAATAATAAAAAAAAAAAAATATAGTTAATACGATAACAATCCACGTAAGGAATACATGTAGCATACTATTACACTGTACACATCTAAAACACTAACCTTTTTGGCAAACATAACTAATCCTTTGAAAAAAGCATTACGTTTACAAACTGTACAGACATATATAATATTCACTACATCAAACAACCTAACCACCTAAAATATACATGTATCACTAATTTCAAACATAACTCACAAACTTAGAATACAAGTCCAACGCATCTTATTGACATCTACCGATTAAAATGACATTGTTCCGACATTTTGAATATTACTGAAATACCAATAGGACCAACAAATCCAACGTATGATTGTTGAGATACTAATTGGAGTCAACTCAAGTAGACAACACTTAATTAACATATTAGGAAAGAAGAAAGTAGGGCAAACTCTTAGATGCCCCATAGTGTAATGACCATCCAGGTTAATTTTTGTGCATTTTTGGCATTTCGATCTTTCCAATAATTGCTACCCATCATTATGACCTGCCGCGATAGGTGGTTTAATTCTTGGGCTGTTTGTTTGGGAATTTTATTAATACATCACATGTATTATGAAATATTTTATTTGAATTGTGATTTGGTAAAGTTATATTTTTATTGCCTTTGTATAATATTTTAAAGATATATAAGAAATTGTTTATCTATGATGCATTTGCGCATGTTCTTGTTCTAAAAGAGTGTAAAAGCTTCATTTGTAGGGGGTGCGGATATTTAATAGATCTAATAGATTTATTAGGTATATAGTGAATCTATTTTTATTTGTGCGTGGAAATTTTTTAAATTTTGTTTTAATGTCTTTTAATGATTTACTTTTTTCGTAAGATATATTCATTAATTTATTTGGTTTATTATTTTATCCTGTAGTAATTGTAGAGTTACAAATTTCTGTATAATAATTTATCCTATCTGTACTGTAATGTATATCTAATTCTAGATTTTCAATGTTATTTATTATCTTGTGTTGTTCTTCTCGTAGTGAGTTTTTTAAATTATATAAACTATCACATGTACTTTTATCTAAATTTTCTAAGGTTTTTTCTATCCATATTAATTTTTCTTTTAGGTTTTCCATTATTTTTCTAATTCGGTTTCTATAATTAATTTCATTATTTAGATTTTCTTGATTTTCTCTAGTTTTTCTAATATATTCTAACATCTCTTAATCTGTATAATATCCTTCTGGATAAATTTCTTCGTATAACTGTTCTAACCAATTTATAGTTTCAATTTCGTAGTCTATTACTTTTTCTAATATTATTTTCTTAATATCTATTATTTCTATATTTTTAAGTATATATAAGATTAAAACTTTAAGATAATCTAGATGATCTATTGTTTTTAGAATTGATTTTATTATTAAATTTTGTAGTTGCTTGTTTTAGCCTTAGTAGTTCTTGTATATTTTTATTAAAAAATTCTATATATTTTATATATTTATTTTTCATGTATTTGTCTATATTTATTTTTATCTGTTTTTCTAGTAACTGTATGTTTCTCATATCTTTTTCTAAAAATTCTATGTAACTTATCATGGTAAGTATTTGTAAGAGTAATTAGGTAGGTATGGTATATAATTTACTCTAGTCATGTAATATTTACCAAATGCTTTTTCTAATATGATTTTTCTTATATCTGCTACTTTTATATCTCTAAGTGCATACAAAATAAGTATTTTAAATTTATCTACCATCACATCAGATAAATAATTATTCATTTTCATAAAATTGCTTTTTTCAAAATATTCCCTTCAACCATGTACATAACAAAATATGGTCATCTTAGATTACTATATACTAGATTATTCTTAAATAATATGTTCTTCGGTCACTATTAACATGGTAATCCGGATACTTTTTCCCTTAAACAGCGCCTCTACTCTGGTTACTCCCCGCCACGGCTTCTTGCCTCATTGGTTTCACCTTTAGGATGGCATAGTCCTTAGGGATCTTTCTCCGTTTCCTCTTTGTTAATAAACTTCTTAACATATTATTCTTCGAATAATTCTACTATAAAGTAACTAATATGAATTTATTTTATCATATCATGATTGTTGGGAATTATGAATTTAGCTATTCATAATCATAAATAAATATACCTGTTCGGGTAGTTTTGATATTTCTGAAGTTTTTTCCTCCATAGCTTTTTCCATTGAAATATGCTTATTTAATTAACTGAGTAAAATATTTGTTGTGGAATGGAGAGAGTGTTTGCTTCAACGCATGAAGGCTTGCCTTTGCAATGCCTTCTGCTTTCTTTATTTATAGAACAAAATCTGAACCCAATTTCTACAAATCTTTACACGTTTTTAAAATGTAAAACAAAAGGCTAAAAAGTCAAAAAAAAGGGGCTAGGCTACTAACTAGCCTACTAGCCTTTTCTTACAAATCTACAAATCTAATTATTACATCTTACGTAAAGTCTAAACAATAATTCAAGCCTTTGTACAATAATTCAACAATATCTTATCTCCGTTGATTTTATCATATCTGCTATATCTCTATTATTGCTTCTTATCTTATCTTTCCAGTTGGCATTTTGTCTTCTTTTATTCTAGATGTACTTCTGGAATAATATTATCTTCTCCATTACACCTTGAACATTGGTGATCTGGATATTTGTGTCCAATTATTTTACAATATCTTGTCAGCAGTCCATCTGAAATAAATCCTTTTTTGATTGCTCTTGTGGTAGATTATTTTTCTGGGTTGAGTAATGTCATTATCCATTGTCTGACATCTTCCATATCTGCTTGTCGTAGCTCTTTTGAATTTGAGTAAATCATTTGATGATCTCTCGAATAATAGCTCCATATTGGGTTTCCATTAGTATAATTATTTGCTAGTTCTTGAATAATCGTAGCTAGTCCAATAAGTCGTTTATTTGCATAGAAGTCCGGTATCTCGATTCTGGGTATCTCAGGTTGTTGTGTAATATCTTCTGGTATGATCATATCTCTAGTTAGTCTTATCTTTACAACTTGTATAACTGGTTTTATTTCGTCATATAGTATCTCTGCCGGTGCAGTATAACACTTTATATAAAATAAATTTCCTTTTTCTATCCTTTTGTAGGTGGTGAATATCTTGTATAATTCTTCCATAGCTGTTAATTCTTCTCCGTCTTGGGTATATATGGTATTTAATAGTCCATAGTCAAAACAGGTTTTTACTAGGCTTGGGTTAGTTTTGGGTAGTGCAATTAGTTTGTTATATCCTTGTAATTTTTGGGTTATATAGTTGGTGTTTGGTTCTTTGATGTTTGTAGCTCTGGGGTTATGGTTTAGAAAAGTTTGTACTCTGTATATATTTTCTATGTATTTCTGGGCAGTGTAGTTGTAAACTTTTTTATCTTGGTTTAGGCTATTTCGGTATGTGTTAACTTGTGGGGGTATGAATAAGTGGTCCTTTTGTGTTTTTGGTGTAAATGGTTTTTCAAATATTTTATTCATATTTATATTCTGGTATCTTGGTCGATTAACTCCTTTGCTTGTACCTGCAAAAGTAGATTGATAAATGTTATGGGTTTTATGGAGTGTCCCAAGGTCTCCTTCTAGCTCTGGAACTTTAATGTCTTCCGATCGACATAGCTCTGCACACTGCTGAGTTAGCTGATTTGTAGCTATAGACTTCAGGTTATCTTCATTAGTCTTTAGCTTTTCTATCTCATTACCCATACTGTCCACTTTCATTGAAAGTGTAGTTAGGGTGTTAAGTATTTTTTCTAGAGTATCTTCTTCTATTATTTCAGTCTGTGTAGCTTTGTCTTGATATGTAATCTGCAATAACATTTTTGTTAGTACTGATCACTTCAATTGTGAAATTTAATATATTCAAAACTAGTCTCCGAATCTCTTTTGTTGTGACTGAATTTTGTATTTTCTTTGTTAACCACCAACGTACCTGTGTATTATCTGTTCGTACAATAAATTTGTTATATACAATATATGGCTCAAATGCTAATAAACATTTATATAATGAACATAATTCTTTCCTATTTATTTCCCATTTTATTTCTGTCTCATTGAACGTACCTGAGTAGTATCTACAATGGTGTTCTATTTTTTCTGCTTCATATCGATATTTAAGTACTCCTCCGTAACTATATTCACTAGCATCTGCTTCTACTATATATATAAATTTTCGATTTTCATCTGGAAATTGTAATTTTGGTAATTCTTTACAAAGTAATTTTATTTTTTGAACTTGTTTTTTATCTTCTTCATTATAGTTATATTCTTCATCCTTTTTTAATTTTTTCTGTAGTGGTTTTAAAGTTTCTGCTAATTTTGGAATATCTTCTCTTACTTGGTTTACTAATCCTAAAAATGATTGTAATTTCTTTTTTGTATCTAATTCTTCTTTCGAATTTATTATTTTTTGTACTATATGTTGTTGCATTTTTACTCCACTTTTATCTATTTGTATTCCTAAAAATTCTATCTGATTTTTCATAATTTCAGCTTTCTTTTCGCTTAGACTTATTCCCGATTTTTCTATTATATCTGTAAACTGTTCTAATAATTTTAAATGTTCTTCTTTGGTTTTTGTATATAATAATATATCATCTATGTATACTAT